>NC_092209.1:45238000-45249628 GCF_043381705.1 Parasteatoda tepidariorum | reverse complement strand
CGTCATGATATTACAGCACGTGTGTCTTTTTTAATAACAATATCTTTACTTGATTTCATTGTGAAGCGTCATGTTTTTAGAGAGACACGGTGTTGGGTGTACTCTATTGAATGGCAAAAACGAGGATTGCCTCAGGCACACATTCTAATTTGGCTTATTGAAAAAAAACCACCTTCTAAAACTGATCAGATATCAGCAGAAATTCTTGATGTCACCATAGATCCAGTCTTATTTCAGATCATTGTCCAAAATATGTTTCATGCTCCGTGTGCATCACCATACATGTCTGTTTGAAAATGCACTAATGATATCCTAGAGAATTAACTGCTTTTTTTCACCATTAAATAAAATTTGCATTTCAAATCATAATCGCAAATGTCATTTACACACTTAAATACAAAATTCAAATTCAAATTGAAAGCGTTGCAACGCACGCAGGGTACAGCTAGTAGGTTATAAAGCAATTTAAGCCAACTTTTTCTGAAATCATATAGTTTATCATTTGCTAATATTTTTCCAGAATAACTTTTTATTTTTCGTCTTAAACTTACTAAGTGAACTGTATCTAATCAAAAATTACTATTTATGACTCTATGAGGCAATGGCTCTTAAGACCAATGTTTGGGATTCTACACATAGGTTCAGATTCTTTGACCTACGATGCACATATACCAAGTCTTACCTACGATCCCTGTAAGTTCAGATCCTCTGACTGGTGGCTGATAACTATACCACCACTTATTAAAATAATTTTCTTTTGTACTTGTACAACTTGAATAGAAATTAATATTATTTTGAGTTAGCTTTGTGTGCTTAACTCGGAGTGGCTAACAACCATAGTTTAAGCCTGTTAAGATTATCTGAACTATATCATCAAACATTGAAATGAATATTTTCTTTGACACTTTTAGAATTTACTAAAATTGCTTATATAGTTAGGGCTAAGTCTTATTTAGTAATAATTTAAACTATGCTTTTATAATTATTAAATAAAAACTTATAGTTCACTTGTTATACCTTTTGCTGAGATATAATTGTTACTACCTTCATTCAGTTTTTCAATATGTTGTAAGAATATTTACCAACTCATTTTGAACTTTGCAGGACATATGGGATCAATAATCCATGGAACTCCACGTGAATATACTAGGAGCTTATCACCCGTTCCATCTTCATCTGCTCCTTTGAATTTGGCCACTAATATTCCTCACATGGAAACACCATTATCTGTAAAAGAAGAATACATTTCAAGGCAGCCAAGGCAAAATAACAATTCTCTTGTGAATGGTCAGTTGCATCCAAGAAATTCCAATCAACATACTGGTCTTGCTTACTATAGAAAAGAACAGGAAATGAGTTCTTCTCATCGAATGCCATACCAAATGAATGTTTCCAGGGTATTTATTTTAGTTTATAATTGTTTGTTGGTACCTGTCTATCTGTAGAACTCCCCTTGCTAATTGTTTGGAGCACTGTCAGTGACTATGGTTACCAGATTTGAACTATTTCAAGTAAGAGTGCAGGTTAAATATGAAGGACAAAGATCTTCTCTAAAATGTGCTCTTGTTTCCATAGCAACAGACATTTCCAGACACCGTGGCGGGAGAAGTTCTTTAGATAGGAATGACTATAGATGAAATTTGTTTAAAACAAATAGTATAATTGTACATTTTTATTTTATTTTTTATATTCGATTTAAAATTTTAAAGTGATCTCAAAACAAATATTTGGATGTAAGATTGGTAATAGAATCCTTTTTTGTTTTGTTTACATGAACTATTCAGTATAAGTAAACATTAAGTATAGTATTGCCAGTTTTTCACAAATTTCAAACTACATAGCAAAATTATTACTCTTTTTTTTCCTTCTGATTGTTAGCACTTAAATCAGTATAACATAATCAATAAAATATTTTTCACTCTGTTTACTTGCATTTCTTGCATTTACTTGCACAACATGAAATCTTTTTTTTTTCAGTGTACTTGTGAAACAGAGTAATGTAATTCGAAATTTTTTAATGTGAAGTAAACCTTATGTGATTTACAAATTAAAAATAATTTGACAGTAGTTTAAGACATTGACGCCCGGTGGCGGAGTGGTAGCACTTTGCACTCCCGTGCCACAGGTTCTGGGTACGATCATCAGGCCGGGCAAGGTTGACTCAGCCTTTCATCCCTTCAGTGGGTCGATAAATGAGTGCAAAGCATGTTTGGGAACTAAACACTGGGGGTTCTGCGTTCGGCTGACCACCTAACCGGAACATCTGCTCCTGCACCCCAGAGCCCAAGGTCAAGAAAACTGAGATCGGCACAGTAGACTTTGGCCCTCTATGGGCTGTCGCGCCACTGAGTTTAGTTTTGTTTCAAGACATTTCATAATCATCATTATTATTTTTTCGTATCGTGTAGTGATGTTCTTCCTACCACTTTCTTAATCATTTTATGTCATTTCTCTTAGAAAATCCCATCTCATTTTTAAAAAAAATTATTTCTGCATCATTTCTTTTTTGTATTTCATATTTTTTTGTTGTCTTCAATACTATATTTTAATTTTAAAAATTACTTAGATTTGTGAAGCTTCATGTAAGTGTACATCAATTAATAAATAAATTATGCAAGCCTAATTATTGTTTAATTTTTACGTAAATGCTTGTAAACTTTTAGTAAAGGGAAAATTAAATATCTAAGCATTTTAAATTAACTGAATATGAAGTTCCAGCTATTTTTCATTTACTGTATTTCTTACATTATTATTATTTTTTTGCAGGAAAATGAATCAAAGCCTCATCACGCTGAAACACCAGAAAGTAAACTGACAATTTTTCCTCGACCTAAAGGATCTTCAAACTATTATGTGGAGAGGGAGAATAAAAATGGCGCCACATTCGAAACTCGCACTTTGAGCATGGCATCAGTCATTAATTCTCAAATCAATGGAATTTTCGCTCGTGAAAAGTTCCCTTCCAACAACAGTTTTGATTACTTGAACAGTTTTGTTGCCAAATCAGAACACTCACCGGATAATCAAAATAAAATGGAATCCGACTCAAAGACGGCTTCCCCACCCCAAGAAAATTTCTCTGTCAATTCAAAAGAATTTGAAAATGAAAAAACAAGCATTAAAGAGAGCTTAAAAAATGAATCGCCTAGCAATAAATTACCTGGTTTCGTGCTTAATGTTCCTCCAGCCTTATTCCGTGGTGATGTTAATGATTTTTCTGAAAATTATAAACTCAGAGATTTGTCAGCGAGTGGAATGTTACTAAATAGCTCTGAAATCCCTCCTTTTCACGATAGTGCGGATGAAAGACCTAGACTTGTCAGTGTCTTGGATGCCAGGGAGCAGCGTTTGAGGAAGCTGCGAATGACTAGAGAAGTTGCTGATAGCGATGAATCTGAAATTGAGTCTGATGAGGAGGATGAAGAGCGATTAAAAGTTTTACTGTCCATTAAAAAAGGTCCACCTCCTAAGATGGATTCAAATCCAAAGGTATTATTTATTCTGTTAGAGGTGCACAACCTTTGGTCAATAAATCATTTTTACATAACCCTTGAACTATTTAAACTATTTTTAAGTCCTTGGGAAGGATACTTCCCACACACTTTATTAATTTTTAAGTGTTGGTGGGAAGACATTTTCCTTACTATAATTTAATCAGCAATCAGTTGATAACTTCAAAAATTTAAAAAAAAAATGAAGGGCTTTGTTATTATAAATTAAACTAACAGTAAAGGTTATTGTAGGGCCAAGAGGTATAGGCCAACATTTGGAAGCAATTTTCTTTCATGCATTCATTCATTTGACCATTTCTCATTGATCATTCTAGTATAGATACAAGCTTATATACTGCAGTATAAACTAAATATAGAAACTGTTATAGGAAACATTTATGACTAAGCCTTGTAAAAAGCTTATTAAGTGCTTACTTAAAAAAAAATTAAATATCAAAATTATAGAAATTGAAAAGGAGTTTGTTGACAAAAAAGCTGAGAAAGAATGTAATGTGTTGATTAATATACTCATTTTTTCCAAAAGTTTTGTTTGCTAGTTTTACACCTTGACGATTTATTATTATCACGACAACTTTATGTATCACTCTTTAATTGTAACTGTTCTTTTATCTCTGTAGTGGAACATAATGAGTCTGTTATGGTCTTCCATTTCACCCTAATAGTATTGTTATCTAACACTAGCACCCAATGTCACCTCGTTCCATGATAGTTTTCATTTCATTATTAATTGTTTGAAACTAAAATATTTTTGATTTTCTGCTTTTCCCGAGGTTTTGAATCAAATGCCTTTTTTTTTACACTATATATTTCAAAGTTTTTTAACATATGCCCTAGCCATTGCAGCTTTCTCTCTCTAATAATTTCATGTTCTATTTTACTTTTACAGTTTTTCAAAGCCATTTGTTTATTTTTTTACATGTTAGTTATACGAGATCTTTGATTCCTGAAGGGCAGATTTAAAATAAATATTAAGTATTAGCCTATTTTTAAGTAAGATATTTTTGTTTCCTCAGAAATTGCTTTGTGTAGAAAAACTGAAATATTTTTTTAAGTAATTTCCAATCAGTATTGAAAATATTTACTTGACAGATTGATGGTATAATTAGTGTTTAATAAATCAAATCGTAATTTTTTTTTACAAGTTGAATATTCTTTTTCAGAAATTGAAGTTCCTTTCTAAACTAGATCTAACCATTCCTTCCAAAATACAAGGTTAGTTTGATTTTTTTTTTTCTGTTACAGATTAGTATTCAATTTCATGATTTTTAAAATCTTTTTATCAAATAAATTTATTGTAACAATTTTTTTTACCTCTAGCTATTGAGCTACATAAATGCATTAAGCGACACCAGGCGCTGAGGGAGAAAAGTATGAGTCCTGTTGATATGGAGCCAATCAAGGAGCCAGAAATAGAGTATGATGTTGAACACCTCAATGAATTAGCAAAACGGCTGTGTTTTGAAGAGGAGTTCCAAGAAAAGTCTGACTTTTTGAGATCTTTGCAGTTATCATTTATTCCTCTGGATCAGAGAGAAGGTATTATTTAAATGTTCAGTTTAGTTTAGCCTTTACACAGTGACCATTTTTTAACATAAATAAAAATGTTATATTGATTGCAAAGGCTAAAATTGATTTTTGTAAAAATTTCTTCTCTCTTTTAACTTTTTATTCATGATATACAGTGTACAATAAAAAGAAAGAAAAGGACCACTCTGAATGACTTTTGATCTAATGGTCGAATCTTCATGTTCTAGGTCTCAAACTTAATGGCTCGAGGGAGTGACCTCAAATACGCTAAAATTGATAAGTGCAAACGATATTTTAAGTTACAAAGTCAGACACAGAAACGTACTTTCTTTGCATAAACATACTATTTTTTGACGGATTTGGATTTCTAACCCTCAAAATATAGGGGATGGCCTCAATCTTAGAAATATGCTCTCAATGGTTCGGTCAGGAGGGCGCTCCAAGGTTTGGACCCTTTAATGTTAATTTTACTTTTTGGGCATTTCGCTATATCTCTAAAACTTTTCAAGCAAACTCAGAAACTTTTACACCCAATTATAAAATTCGTTTATCCAAATATAATTTCAAGCAAAAAAATAATTTTTAATAAATATTTATTATTTTTTATTTTATTTAATGATTGTTGAAAAAATGTTGAATTGTAAGATTTTCAAATTTTTGCATTATTATTTTATAAAATATAATTTTACATGACAAATTACGAAATCTGAGTAAAATCTCTTGAATAGTTTCTGCGAAATCAAATTTTAAATATCTCACTTTTTTGAAATTCAATTTCTCAAGAATTATTCAACTGATTTTGCTCAAATTTTGTATTTTACCATGTAAAATTATGTTCTTTAAAGTGATGCAAGAAATTGTAGACCTCAGGGTTCAAAAGTTTTCAACCATTATTAAATAAAATAATAAAAAAATAAGTAATACTTACTGAGAATTATTTTTTGCATGGAATTGTATTTGGATAAATGGATTTTACAATTGTTTGCAAATATTTTTCAATCCACCTAAAAAGATAGCGAAATATGCAAAAAACAAACTTTAGAGAGTCCTTTTAGTGAAACTATTTGAACCATATTTCCAAAATTGCAGCTATTCTTGATATTTTGGGGGTCAGGAATCCGAATTTATATTTTATTCAGATAAAGTACGGTTTTGTTTCTGATTTCATAACTTTAAATATTGTCTGCACTTATTAGTTAGCATATTTGAGATCACCCCCTCGAGTCTTTAAGATTGAGTCCTAGAACATGATGATCCAATCATTAGATCAAAAGCTATGCATAAAGAATTGATAAAATTGTACTTGAAGACAAGCTAAAAATAAATGGTTTACTAAAATCTTTTTTAAATGAAATTTGTCTGTTTTTCTTCCACCTGGAACAGGTTTGTTACAATAATTGTGAAATTTTGCAATGATTTTAGATAAAGAAAGACTTGATAAAATTGTGCTTCAAGATAAGCTAAGAAGAAATGGTTTACTAAAATCTAATAGTGAAGGATCAATGGAGGTGCAAAGTAGCATACTAGGAAAACGAGGTATGCATTGTTTATTTAATAAATACAGTAAAAGCTCTTGGGAGCGACCATTCTTTGTTTCACAGTAAAATAGTCGTTTATGGAGTTTGGTCATTCCTAAAGGTTACCTTCATTGATTTCAAAATGATATCGAAGGTACATGATTTTGGCAAGCAATTTTAATTTTAGTCAGCGTCATTTTTCTTGGTGCCACTTGTATTGGTGTCATGGAAACAAGATCAATGAATAAAATTTAAGGTCAATAAAAATTACCTTAACTGATATTATTGTGTGTAAAAACAAATTTATGAATTATGGAACTACAGTACAGAACCCGTTATCCGGAAAACCAAAAAACCGGAACGAAATTCGATAAATTTTCCCGCCATTTTTTTAAAAAAAATGTTTTTTTCCTCATAAGATTTTAGGATTTTTCTTTCTTTTTTGAAAGATGTTTACCTTACCATCATTTTGGAAATAATCATTAGTGTATTACTCCATCGTTTTTTCTTCTTTTTAAGATTATTTCCAAAAAAAATTATTTTTTTAGTTGGGATTTACAATAAAAAAAAACGGCTTTTTGTAGCGATTCAGAAAACCGGAAAAATCAGTTATCCGGAATAGCGATGGTTCCGATCGTTCCGGATAATCGGTTCCCTACTGTATTTTAAATAAATTAACAATTGTGTTTTTGTTTAGGTTAATTGTGTTAGTTGTGTTTGTTAGGTTTTGTTTTTATGATATAAATATATCATTAAAATTAGTTAGCTTTTAAAGATGAGAAGTGGTTTGTTTGTTTGTTTAAGATTTTTAGTTTTTTCTTTAATAACTTTTTTTTCTAATTTAACTTTCAACTACTCTGAAAATAAATCATTGACAGCATCGTCTCTAAGTTTACTCTGATTTTTGTCAATCTCTTTCAGAAATCGTCAAAAAAAAAAAATCACTAAGTAGGAGCCCCTTACCAATATTTTGAATAAATTTGAATCTATTTATTTGTTTTGTTAATATTTTTGGTTTTGATCCTTAGTTTATTATTTTAGTTTGTTTTGTTGAATAAATACTCTCATTCAAAAATGAATCAAATATAGAATTGTTTTTTTTTATTCATAAATTTTGTGTTAATAATCATACTTTTCTTGCAGATTACTCTGTTTTAAATAATGTAAAATCAGAGATTATTAAAAAGCCCAATTTAAACCAAGAAAAAAATATTAATGACTCTGGCTTGGATAGAATGTTCAGTGACAAAAAGTTTTTCCCTGCCAGTGAATCTAGCCAAATAGCAGTTCCTCTTCCCAAGAAAATATCTTCATTCCTCAAGCCTCCTATGAAAACTGGTATTAATTTCAAAATTTTCAATTTCAATCAATCTTTTCAAAGAATTAGTTCAATCTTGCACTTATTGCACTGCAATTTTATTTTGCAAATGTTAACTAATTGAAAGTGTTTTGTTTAGTTAATCTGCCAGTTCCTCCTTTGATTCCTACCAATCAGATTCCTGCATTTGCTGAAACAACACAAGATAAAGGTGCTGTCATTGCTCCAAAAGATCCAAGAGTCAGGCAAATCAATAAAGATTTTGTTGAGGAATTTCATAAGTCTGTTTTGCAAACGACTCAAATGCAATTAGGTGAGAAAACTATTTTTTTAAGCTCACTTTTTATCTATAACTACTAAAGGTAGAACTTTCCTATTGTCATAATAACATTAATTTTGTAAGAATGCAAAATAATTATCATAAAAGAACTGAACTATGTTATTTTGAAATAAAATTAGACAGTTTGAAATATGTTTGATTTCATATTAAAACACCTTATGCCATCTTTAAATTTAAACTGTAAAATCAAAATTTCTGCCTTTCCAATGGGCATTAAAGCTTCGTAGAGATCATTATCAAGCATACAATTGAAATAATTAGAGGAAGAGTGTTAAGATTTTCTTGGGATAGGCCACATCTTGCTTCTTAACTTAAAAAAAAAAACATTTATAGGAATTAATAAAAAATAAAACAAAAACACATTTCAGGTTAACCTATATAAGTTTAGAAAAGTGCCTACAAAATATTTATTAAGACTTCTTTAGGCTCCATGTACAGACAAATATAACCAAGCATATAGAGCAGTGTTTCCCAAAGTGTGGTACTGAACCCCCAAGGGTACAGGAACAGTTTAGTGGGGGTACGCGTTCTTTTGGGAAATATCTTGCAACAAACAAAACTTACAAATTTTATTTAAAAACAAGTTAGCTATGAAAATTTACGATTACATATTTTTCTATTAGCTATTTTTTGCAGAGTTAACGGTTAATACTTAGTGACTTTTAACTTTATTCTCCATTCTAAATAAACCTATTTTTAAAAAAATACATTCATTTTTTTTGTTAGGGGTACACAGCTTTACGAAAAATTTAGAAATGGTACACAAAAGTCATAAGTTTGGAAAACACCGATATGGAGAATAAAGGGATTTCCTTCATCAGGTAGTTAAAAAGTAACACTAATGCTTTAGGCACTTGAATTTACTTAAAAAGGAAAAGCTCATTTTTTCCAGACACGTAGTTTTGTTTTTCTGTATGTACTACCTTATAAAAGTCTTAGTAATTATATATTTTAACAAATAATTATTTGATTAAATACTTTATACTTGCACTTGGGAGATATGTTTAGTGCAGTTAAAATAAAAGTTAGTTTTTTTTAAAAAATAAAAATCTATATCCAGGTAAATATAGATGGTTGCTTGTAAATTTAATAACTATAGTATGCTTGTATTTTTGATTTTTAAACTAAAAGACAAACAAATTGGTACACATTTTGTGACTGTCTATAAAATAAGTTTCTTAAAATAATTTCTAATAAAATATTTTACCCAACAGTCATACTGTAAGTTGTATTCACCATGCCTTTTATCAATATTGAAAGCATTTGTTTGAGTTGAAAATTCATAAGCAAATGCCTTATAAATTTTCATGTGTGTGTTACTTCTCTAGAAAATTTGTTTTAAAAAGAAAAGTTTCTGAAATTATTAATATAATTATTAATAAATTATGAAATAAGTAGAAATTTATTTTATCCAAATGGAAACAGTAGGTTCTGTATATATAAAAAAAAGTAGTTAAGTAACTAAGAGTCTTTCTTTTGGAGAAAAATTAAAATATCAAAACTGTAATAAGTACTATAAAAAAGATTGTTAGAAATTATATTTCAATGTTCATCAATTAAAAGCTTGCTGTCAAAAAATAATAACAAATTTATAATCTTTAATTCTTATGTATAAATTTTTAAAATTAATTTAATTGAATTCACTAAACCAGTGATTCTCAACCACTGTGCCGCGGCACTTTTGTGTGCCGCTAAATTCTTAAAATGTGCCGCCAAATATTAGAAATGATACAATAAAAATTATAATGCTTTCTTTTATTACGAGTAAAGTTTAAATCAAAGAAAAGTGTACATATATATAATATTATATACATTATATTATTTATACTTTTATTATTTTTAATATATACTTTTTATAATTTTTCCGCGATACAACCGCGCGAACATCTTTGTCGGCGATTGTCTTGTCTCTGACAATATTAAAATAAGCAAAAATAAGAAGGAAGTGTTTAAATTGTCTTTGACACACAATGTTAAAAAATACTAAAATAAGTAGGAAATTTAATGACTATTAAAATAATTAACAAAGGCTAAAACAAGCTAAATATTAACTTTCCAACGGAAATAAAAGCTAATCATTAAAGTAAACGGTGCAGTTAATAGTTATAAAGCAAATTAACAAGGGATAACTAACAAAAAAATAAGCTAACAATTAATAATTAGAAAAAAACTAATTAACAAGAAATCACAAAAAAATAATAAATAATGTAAAAAAACTAACAGTTAATTATAGAAAACAAGCTAACAATTAATAACTGGCAAAAAAAAATAACTGTTACTAACTAATAAAAAATTTGTCGAAAGAAATAATTAATCCCTTAATAAAAGTGCTTTTGTAGTACATATTATTTTATTTCACAATCAAAATTATTATCACAGTCTATTTAACACAGTGTATTATAGGTAAGTAAACAACTTTTAAACTTTTTTTTTTTTCATTGTGTGCCGTCAAATTTCGAAATCGTTAAAAGTGTGCCGCCACATAAAAAAGGTTGATAATCACTGCACTAAACCATCTTATTCAGCTCTTTAAACATAAAAAGAACAAAATAAATAAGTAAATAAAAATAAGTCTAGCATTAAAAAGTTTTGACTTGTTCCCATGTTTTATTTCTCATCTAATATTTTTATATTTCAAGTTTAATGAAATTAAAAGTTATACAATGAATTTGTTAAAAATTATATAATGAAATCCTATTTATATTCATAGAAAAGAAAAATAGTTCTTCTGGTTTAATTGAACATGCATTTTATAAAAGTCCTGAAAGTGAAAGTGTTGAAAAGACTGACTGGTATTATGATAGACCTCCTTTTCAATGGCCTGGCATTGAAGCCATAATGGAATCATATGAGTGCCATATATCTGGTAAGCTTAACCAATTTTTCTTAGATTATTAAATCTATCTCAACGCTCTGAAATAATATTTATTTTTTATGTATTCTTTTCTAATTGATATATTATAATTTTCTTATCGATTAAAAAGTTTCTTTTAAGGGGTCATTCAAATATGAGTTAAATACACAAGTTGGACATAAAGCTTTCAAATAACTTATTTTTGCTGATATGGGAGTGGGCAAGCGAGACTACTGTAAGATACTAAATAATTTTTTGGGGAAAAAATCTTTTTATGCATAGAGGAGACGGCTTGGAAATCACTTGTGATGAGTAGGTACAAAATCTCAAATATATATGGGTCATTCTCACAAAAACAGTCATTTTCATGTCCCCAGTATATTTTATGTTTGTTTTACAGCTTACGAAAAAAAAAAATTCAGGGAAAGTGTCCTTCAGAATGCAAGCTAACAAAAGAATAAAAATAAAATTATCAATTTTTATTTTTTATTTATTTTAGGTAATTAAAATATACCAATATGTCATTCCCTCACTTGTCCCCACTGCTGATTTAAAAAAAG
>NC_092209.1:45221706-45237974 GCF_043381705.1 Parasteatoda tepidariorum | reverse complement strand
AAGAAGCTCGTTTAAAGAAATAAGAATATGATCGAAAAAGAAGAGAACGAATGAAGTCAAATTCCTCTTTAATTTTAAAACAGAAAGAACGAATTAAATACCTGGAAAAAAAGGAAAGAGGACGAGTGAAACCTGCTTCACAAATGACTAGTCGTAACTTAAGAGTGAAAAGGAAACAATGGAAGAAAAACTCCAACAAAGTGGATTATGAGTACAAGTGAAGTAAAACATGTTCATATGCTAAGTGATGGGCCATCAGCCCAATATAGAAACAGAAAAATGTTTCATCTGATATCCCAACATATAAAACAGCTTACTCCTGGTATTCTAAACTTTACTTGGAACTATAATGAATCCGGACATGGAAAAGGAGCTCCCGACGGAATTGGAGCTGTTATGAAAAGAACAGCAGATCGGAGAGTGGCAGAAGGAAAAGATGTGCATAATTACGAAACACTTGTTTCTGTATTAAAAGAAAATTGCTCAGTAACTTTATTTGAAGTTTCAATTGAGGATATAAAAAAATGTGATAAATTAATTGAGGTAAAAATTAAACCATTCACTGGCACAATGAAAGTTCACCAAGTTGCATACAGTGCAAGGAATAACATATTGAATTTTCGCTCTCTTTCGTGTTTTGCATGTGATGCATCAATTTTGTGTGAACATTATAATTTGGGAACTTATAAAATAGGCAGGGTTCAAACAGAGATCAGAAGAAGAAATCCAAGGAGTATCCAAGGAGTCCAAAATTTAAAATCTTTGCGCAAAAAATAACCAGACAGTTTTTTTTTTAAAATCAAAAAGCAGTAACTATAAAGAACTTTCAAAAATATATATTTTGCATAAGATATTTTTTTCTAGCCCTTTTGAAATAAAATTTTACTTTGTCAAACTTCATCAAGAAAAATAAGGTATCACTTTCACACATAAATACATTTTCCAGCTTCAAATATTTTAATAAATCTTGTTAAAGTACGTAGTACAGATGTTAAAGATTAACATAAAAACCTACCAATCTTATATTTTTAAATTTGAATACATAGAATCTAAGGCATTTTATACAAAGAGAAAAAAACAGTAAATCATTAATTAAGTTTGTTTGTAACATGTAAAATTAAAATACCGCAGAAGTAAAGATCTTACATTCAAAAAATGTAACAATTGATGTAATGGCTCCCACAAATGCAGGAAAATAAAAATGGCCCTTTCCAAAAGACATACATAAATACACAAACACAGACATAAAAAAAAATTCTACCACCCATTCCATGTGACAATCGTGCCAGCCAATTTTATTTCCCAAACCTGTAAAAACTATTAAATATATAAAACTAAATTATAATAAATAATAGATATACTTAATATGTTATCATTTTCAAACTTGAGGTAGCTGTAACTGAGAGAAAAACATGTATTGAAATAAAATATCATTCCCTCACTATCAATGTCATTCCCTCACTTTTCAAATAGTGAAATTAATTAATTAATTTAAATATTAAGTATAATTTAAAGGATATATATTTTCTTTATAATGCCATTACATATTTCTATTAATAAAAAAAGTTTCAGAGCTTTTTATTCATTTTATTTTTTTGGGATTTTATGAACCGAAAAATGACAGTTTTTGTGAGAATGACCCATATATATATATGCTTCACTTGCATTATATTTAAAAATTTTTTTTATGTGATAAACTTTTATTCAAAATTTAATGAAATGGTAAATGATTTGGTCTATCATTAAAAAAATTAGAATTTACTATTGGTCCCAATCTTATAATTTTATTTTTATTTAAAAAAATATTTTTCCTCCTTTATTTGGTAATTTTGAAATCTAAAGTTGAAGAAGTCAACCAAATTATTAAAAATTTCTCAAATTATTAAAAAAATTATAAAAACAGATCGAAATTTGTTCTTTTAAATAATGTCTATTTTACATTTTGACAAGCATTTTTTTTTAATATTCAATATGATTTTCTAATTTTCATAAAATTTTTAATTTAGAACTTACACCGCATTATAAAATTTTAATTAAATTTAAATATTTGATACTCCATTTTATAACTAGTTTAAAATGTTAATGAATCAATAAAAAATATAAAAAACTTGAAAAATTTGTCAAAGCTGAGAATTGAGGAGTGAAATAAAGTAATCTTAAAATGACGTCAACGAAGTATCAACAACTGCTAAATAGTTTCATAAGTGATATTCAACTTCAAATAATGGCGTGCTGTCAACAAGTAATGATAAAACGGTAAGTCATATATTACAGGGATAGATAAGCTTCAATGGGATATTTTGTATCATTTCAATACTATATTTATATAATATTAGTGGGATTTATAAGTCGTATCAGTACTTAAAAGGTTAATAGAATAACAGCAAGTGAATAGAATAAAAAGTAAAAGTTGTTAAAAATTTTTAAAAATTAAGGGTTCTAGCTGTTATTAACTTTCATTAAAGATTAAATTCAAAATTTCTTTTTAATATTCGATTAAAATGTAAATATCTTTACAGTATGCGTCTGCTTATCAACTTTACAGTTTTTCAAAAATTTAGTTGAAGAGTCAAATTAAAATTTGAAATTTTATAAATGGATTTTATTCCAAACACAACCAAGCTTCTAATTTTTTGTGCTATATTTTATTTATTATAGCTGTATTTTATTATTCACTTGGGTAAAAATAGTATAATTTAAGAAATGTTTAATCATATTCTTTTAAAGTTAACTTATAATTTTGACTTCTAACACTTTCTAATGTTTTTGAAAGAAAACTATTGCTCTATAAAGTTACTAATGTAGTAATGAACCATTTATTTTAAATTGTCAGAATATTTGATTTTTAAAATGAAAGATGTAAGATTCATGGTTTGAACAGAAAACAGTTACTTGTAAAATAGGTAAAATTTTTGGGACAAAGCATTTTTCAGCAATAATATAATATATTTATTTGAAAATATTAAAGCGTTTTTAATATTTTTATTTATTATTTTGCAGAACAAACTTCTGAAAAGAAATTTTTGATAGAAAGCTGCCAAAAACTAAATGTTGTAAACCAAGAATCGAATATTGAAATTGAGTGCCTTCAAAAAAGAACAGAAGTAAATATCAGATTTTTAATATTTGATTTTTAATATTTGTTTTTTATTTTGTATAAATTGTATTTTATTATTGTTACTTTTAATTAATAAAATATATCATGAGTCTGTATTTTAACCTCTTAATAGTTGCTTAATTTAGAAGAAAAAAAAAAGTGCCATTTTTTTTCAATATGTAATATGTCATTTTTTATATTATGTAAAATTAAATGTATGTACAACTTATGTATTTATTTTTAACTCTTGGGCTAATCACAAATATACATGTTTTTACCTTTTTGGCAAGTTACTTTCGAACATTCCAGCCCAGAAATAATATGGCACGAGAGATTGAAGTGGAAACTTCCCTTGTCATTCTGATGGGGGAGCAAGATGAAAAGGCTTAATATTGTTTTTTTTTCTTCAAAGAATTCTAATATTTGCAGTTTAATTAGTTGATTTAAGCTGACATAGATTTGAATAACAGTTTTTATTTATTCAAATGTTCTTATAGCAAAAAAATTCGACTTGATTATTTTTACCAGTTCTCTGACCTAAAGTTCAACAAAATGTGCAGAATAGTTGTGTTATTCACGTCATACATAATAGTACGTCTAAAGGGGTTCTTTAAAATGCATGAAACATTGCCAAAATTTCTTACTAGAATTCAGTTTTCTAGTTCAGGAAACCAAAAACAATGTTAACAATAAAAAAACCAACTATAGTATTATTTTTTTAATGAATAATTATGTCAGTTTTTGAATGTGTAAATATCAGTTGATTGAGTTTAATAATTAATAGCTGTATGAAGAGGTACATATGCCCCAATATTGTTTTCAGATTTTCAAAGAATAAATACCTAGCTGTTTTTAATGGCACATTAGTGTAGCTTTAGTTCAAGGATAACAATTTAAGCAAAAAATGGAACTCACTACTCACTCTATCAAAGGCCCTTATAGTTAAGAAATACCAAAATAATTCTATTTTATTTGCATCATTTATAGGCTGAAATTAGGACAAAAAAACTAATAACAATACTAAAAATTAATCTTGGCGAATTTTGCTGAAATCTATATTTGATGTTTCGAACATTCTTAACAGATTTCTTAGTATGCTGTTTTTTTAAACCTGTATTTTATAACGTAGCTGTGCTGGGCCAGAATAGCCTGGTTGGTAGGGCACTGGGCCCATGTCCAAGAGGGCGTGGGTTCGATCCCCGTCGGCCGAAGACTTCCCGCGTAGTAAATGGTGATTGGTGCATGTTAAATCTGTTGAGTCACAAAGTCCTCCATGTTCCCATAACAAATCATACGGTACTGATCCAAGAGTTTGCTTGTTTTCTGGATTGGGTTCAAAATTACTAGGGTAGGGGTTGAACATTAGTAGTTATAAACCCAAAATTGAGTCGGCTGTTCAATGACAGTTATAAAATATGAAATAAAATGTGTTGACAGAGTGACGACTGTTATAATGTATTGACAGAAGAGTTTAGGTATCTACAAAAAAGATTAAAAACTCAAATCTATAACATTGCATAATATTTCATAAAAGGAGAAATTACTATGGAGTTATATCCATTGAAACTTATAGGAGCTATGAATTTAAATTTCAACGTTTTCCAAAATTATTTTGCAATATTTGCAGAAAAACATATTTTTTTATTGTAACCAGAATATTGCTTTTCATATAAAACACTAAACAAACTGATATTTGCTTTTTGGGAATTTTTTAAAAAATATATTCTTTTAAATTTGAACACTGTGTAGCGCAATTTATAACAATATTATTAAAATAATTTAAAAACAATTAGTCAGATAATGCTAGCCATTATAGCTACGGTAGACAGCTAAAATTTGTATTTAAGCAGCTAGAGATTGCTGCAAGATAATAAAAGCTTATGTGAGCAGATTTGTTTATTATTTTACTAAATGTGTTAATATGTGTCCATTGAAACTTTTATAAGGGATTGTTTTATGAATTTGACAAGGTAATTAAATATATTAATCTAATTAAAATGTATTGCTCCTTATGTTAATAATGCATTAAATTAAATTTTTATTCTGAATACTCAAATAATCCTAAAACCACTGTTTTGTCCCAAACTCGGCTTTACATGTTTTTAAAGCCAAGAGAATAAAAACTATGCAATTTCAAAAATGTTAATTTTGATACTTATAAAACATATTTTTTCAGGAACTTATGCAAGAAAAGATGTATCTGGATTCTGAGAAGAGAGAACTTCAAAAACAAATTGAAAGTTTGAAATTATTTATTGATCATTTTAGGTAGCAAATGTATGAAAAAGTTTCATTATAGAATTAGCTGAGCATCTTAAATAAGCCCAAAGCTTTTTACTATCTGTTAATAATAAATACTTAGTTCAATTATGTAAATATCTCAACTCTCAAATGTATAATACTTCAAATTTGGCTACAAACTGGACAGCTTGTTACAAAACCAAAAATTTAACGCACCAAAGATAAAAATTTTTGTCTTTTACAAAACTGGCTTAATTTTTGTTTTTATTTTAGCAAACATTTATGCTATGTGTCACATTTTTAAACAGGGTGTCATTTTCATTTTTCAACTGTAAACTGCAGATGATGTCAATTACAATTATATTATATGTATGCTTTTTTATAGAGGTATATTTTACAATTCGATTTTTACAAATTTCCCTTTTGATTTGTCATATATTTATACCATTTTTAATCATTTAAAGTTATTCTTTTGTATTGATGCCATATTTTTTGTTATTTTTCCTAAAGCTGTTGGATACACTATTCTGTATTATGGAAAGTTCTTTCTACAATAATTCAATATGTTTTTGTTGAATAACATGAAAAATTTATCTTCCTAAATACTTAAAACCAATTTTATTGAATTATCAGTTTACAGAAAACTCCGAATTATTTGAAGTCTTCCTTTTTTTCTCCAATTATAAATATTCTACTATCGAGAAACTATATTGTTCTGGGAAGTAACTCATTTAAGCTCAACCTTTTATAGCTGCGCTCCCCATTCGTGCAGACTGCTCAACATTTTATAATGGCTTACTGAGGGAGTATGGAATGTTGCTGATTAATACAGACAAGATGTTAATTTTAATTGTATTTAAACATGCTTTAAAAATGAAATATAATTACATATTCGGTATTGGTATGTTACGTTTTTCGGTTAAATTCTCATCCTGGGAAGTCGTACAAACCAGATAGAAATACACCACGTTAAATAAAATGGAAATAATATAATGTACGTTGGGCAGCATGGCACCATTTCTTTCACAGCTACCGGTTCCAAAAAGTATTTTAGTGGAAAAAAAGCAGAAACCGTTTGCTTTTTTTGCCAGTTAATTTACATTGCAACTTCTTTTAAAAAAATACAGATTCTTAACAATAGTCTTATTCCGAACAATAAGTTCTCACAAAAATGTTGGTCTTTACTATTAGTAAATGAATTTAAAAAAATGGTATCAATTGTATTTGTTAAATTTGCTAATATGTAATTGGATTGGAGTATCAGCTAATTATGTGAAGAATCAGTTGCTTACTTTATTTTGTTTTAACTTTTAAGAAACATAAGGTAAGATTTTTTTTCTTCCTAAAGCATACACAGCTATTTTTCTTCGCTAATGTTAAATCTTAGAGGAAAAAAATAACAAGTTGTCAGCTAAGTATTTCAGAAAGTTATGAATCACGTTTAGGAGTTTATTTAATATAGTAATTACATGTTACATATGTAATAATAATTAAAACAAATATAAATATTTAAAAAAAATATAGTAGACTAACATAACATGTGTGGTTTAATTATTTCCAAATCACAATTTAAAGCTTTTTTTATTTTTTGTTATGGAGCCTTGAAATTATGTTTGTAAGATACATATTAAAAACATTCTTTGAATGAAAACTATGCTAAAGGTTTTAGGAAAAATCAATTGTAAAATATGGCTCAAAAATCAGTTCACTACTTTCTTAGATGTTTGTGCAGAAATTTGCTTTAATCTATATAAAATTAGTATTACGAAAAAAAGCTGTATAACATGCAGTTTTTTTAATGGTATTTAAAGATTGTGTATAAATTCAGCTTTATAGAACAAATTCAGCCTCCTTAATCTGTTTACACGTACTTAAATTAAAATAATAGTTTTATTTGTTGGTTCTTAGTATATAGGAAACAAATGAGTGTTATTATTTTTGAAAGTGGAATAAGTCCATGTGTTTCTAAAAAGTCATTTACTTTTTTATGATTTTAATAATAATTGTTCCATTTTGATGTTTCATCAAATTAAAAAGTTAAAAAAATCCCCCAAATTGATTAATCATTGCCAATATTTTTTAATTCAATTAACCTTTATAAGCCTGAGACTTACCCCACTTTCTAACTGGACTCATTCTATTTTTAAAAATAACAGCAAAATTGATAGTTTTTTTGTTAATATTTTGATTTCAATGATTTTCTTTTAAAGTTAAGAAATACTTCATGTGAATTATAAAGTGAGGAGTTTTATTCATCAACCTTAAAATGACTACTTATATTTGGTTCGGCACAGTTGTTATGAAAATTAAAAAGTTATGGTAAATCTATATATAAGACCATTTGAACTAATTTTCTTTAAATATAGATTTCATTATATATTTTACATTTAAAAATATATCTTTATTTTTTCATAAAGGTAAATTTATAACAAAACAATTTTACTAATAACTACTATTTTTCAAACTGTGGAAACTCAAAGCTGCTGTCTGATTAAAGGCCTAAAATAATGGCAATTTATCGAAATGTAAGAATAAATATAATATAAAGAAATGTCTATAGAATCAACTTTTTAATGCTTTTCTTGTTGAAAAGAAAGGTGTGTATAAATTGTTAGAATATATGAAGTAATATTTATTTATTTTGCTGTTTCACAATTTATAAACTTAAGTCCAAAATAAAAATGCTCAACTAAGTATGTATATACCAATATTTATATGTATTATAAGATTGTTTCAAAAAGATGTGATTCTGATATTGTTTTGCAATCCTAGGAATGTGTTTTTTTTTTAAATATTTCAGTTACTTAAAAGCCATTGCTACAATTTTAATGTGTGGTAACTGTTTCTGAACCAGTGATTATTGAAAGGTTTTTATTTTAGCTACATTTTACTTAATATTAGACATTTTATTTTACACTAAAATGAAATTGTTTTTATTCCTAAGTCATTTTTCTCAACTATAACTTAGAAAATTTAGTAAAAGGTTAATGAATGTATGACAAAATATTTGTCTAGATATTATATGCATTCTAAATTTCTTTTGAAACATATATTAAGAAGTTTCTTTATTTTTTTAATTTTATTTGGTACATTTGTTTCACATAAAGATTTAATGTCATCACAATTCCCTATTCACTGGTAAAAATAAGCTTTAATTTAATTACTTTAAATAAATTTAGGCCTAAATTATAAATGTAATTTTTTTCAAGCAATTTCAACTGTTTTTAAGTATAGATAACTAGTCTAATTCAACTTTTCTGCTGGGACGAAGTTCCTGTCATTTAGAAAAGTTGCTTACATTATTCATGGATAGCATTGCAGAATAATGAATAGGTGCATCACTAATTTATAACATTGTTTATTGAGTTTTTAGTAAATTCACTTTAATAACAAACAAAACAATAACCTTATTTAATTAAATGGGATGGGAATCCATCAGTTGCAACTTCTGTTTTGTATCTTCTATTATGGAATTTTGCAAAAGATGTTTTAATGCTTTCAAAAAATATGGATAACTCATAACATGTAATTTTCTTTTGCACGCATATTCAGTAGACCCACAAAAATTTGTTTTCTCCTCAAATCTTTGACCCAAATCTCCCAACCCTTAGAAAAAATAATAAATAAATTGTTCCTGTGCTAAAATATTAAAAAATAATTTAATTCAATTTGATATATACAATGAATTCTCATTTTGTTTTTTATATATATATACTAATGTAATGGTTTGAAAATTATTTGATGTAACTCTCTTTGTATGTTTGTGTACTTCATTGTTTTTGTGTTATTTATGATTTTATTGACATTTTTATACTACTTTCTGTAAATCATGTATATTGGTACATATTTTCAAACAAGTTGAATTTTTAGAATAAACAAGTTTAAAAAAATTGGGATTCATTTTAAATACTTTGAATTATTCATGTGTGTCATCTGTGAGACATGTTTGCACATTTCCAATTTAATTTTGTCCTAAATTTTTTTAATTTTCATTTTTAGATCTGATATTTCTAAAAATAAAATTTTCAAACATCAGGTTATGTTAAAAATCAGGTACGTTATCAAATAATCAATAGATTAGTTTGCACGATATTGCTGTGAAAGGTTATAGAGGTTTATCTTTCACTAATACATTCTTAGAAATATATTTGCAGAAAAAAGAAATTCATATTTTCATAACATTTATTGCTATATCTTAATAATAATGTAGTTAATTACTATTATTTTTTTAGTATTATCAGTTTCATCTGTATGACAATCATTGACTAGCTATCTTTCATATTATTGTTACTATTGTATTTCTTAAAAACTTTATTTTTTATTAATTCAAAAACAAATATATCAATATATAATGTTTTACCTTTTATTGACAGGAATCGTAGAAATAGATTGTCATTACAAAAAATTCATGCATATGTAATTCTTTACCTGATAATTTTTACATTGGTATTAATTAGAAGCTTAAATTTATTTATACATATAACAAACTTGTAATATCACAGGCATATTATTAAATTCAAAACAACAACAATTTTTGCATGAATCACATCATGTAAAATTATGGGAATGGGATGAAAGTACTTCTAAAAATATGTGTGATTTATTAAGCTCTAGCATTGTATTAATTTTAGAAATTTAACATTTATATTAACTAAAAAAATATTTTTCATTGAAATCACATATATTCATCACTCCCCCCCAAAAATGATGAAATATTAAATTTTTATTTATTTATTCATCACAGAGTTTGTAGACAGTTTTTATATCCTTTTAACCTTAAATTGTAGCCTGAATAAGCTCTAAGCGTGTATCAGCTACATCTTAAGATAATAAAACATATTACAATTTCTTTCCAAATTAAAATATTATTTGTTAAAAATGCAAGTTTTAAAAAAAAATTATTGCTGAAAAATATTAGACTGAATGCATTGTTTAAGACGTATAGTTATTATTATGCAAATTTTTAGAATGTAGTTAATCAAAAAAAAAATATTGCATTTGAGAGTAAAATCTAAATCTGATATGTTATAAAAGAGTGATATGCCTATTTTACATTCTTAAACATAAATTAGATTTTTTATTTCAACATAATTGAAATATTTTGTTAAATTTCTTTTAAGAATTTAAAAATGGCAAGAAAAATCTTTTACAATAATATAAGAACTTGGAAATTTTTCCTACTTAATGTATTAATAAAAATGTAATTAGTACTACAAATATCAACATAAATTTTTGTGCCACTCTGTTAAAAATAATAAAGCTATTTAACTCTTGGTAGAATAATAAAAAGGATTTGTATATTTCTTTTATAATTTCCCAATAAAATAGCCCCAAAAAGTAAGTTTTAAATCAGTAAATATGTAAGAAACAAAAATTAAACATTATAAAATCTTAACTCCTTTATTGAATTTCAATATTATATTTAATTAATCTTGAAATACATCCCTTTTAAAGCTAATTTTATAAATAATATACAGTTAACATTAACAAAGAAACAAAACAAAACTTAAATGTACATGGAAAATTCAAGTAACATAAAATTCTAGGAAAATGGAACTAGATTTAAAGGGAAAAAAGTTATTCAAATATATTTGGCATTGTAAGCTCAAGATACAAAATCACAATTGTCTATACAATGTGTTTACAAATGTAGATAAAATAGATACATATAAAAATAGTTACGAAACATAGACACTTTGAGTATAAAATAATAAAAAATTAAACAATATAAAAATACAATATAAAAAATACTCTTATGAAAAATTATTTTTAAATATGATAATTATTGACCAAGTGTCCAAAAATGACCTATGATTCAAAAAATCAATACAAAAAAAAAAAAAAACTGAAGGTAACAGAAATGTATGGTTCACAGTATTCTACTATGGCAAATAGTTAATTCTAACAAATTTTATAAAATTATTTACTAAATTCACCAACTGATGGCGTTTTGGCTGTGTAAAACTGACGAACAATGTTTGCACTTTTTTTTTTTAACACAATTGTTAGATGCCAATACCAGGGGTGATTGTGAGCCCAAGTCAAAATTCCGGAAAATTTCTTGAGTTAAAAAACAAACAAAAAAAAAAAAAAACAGTTTAAATTGAAAAAAATTTAAATAAGGTTTTTTTTTCCCTTTTCTCAATATTTCTTAGTTTACTTAAAATATATTTAAAATTTTACACATACCTATACCATTTACACATACCTATGATGATCTGGAGAAGTAATTAAAATTTACAAATGTCTTTCTTTCTTGAGTTTATGATTATAACAACTATTTACAAAAAATTAATATTAATCATGAATATAAGCTTATAAAGTATCTCTCTGGCTCTCCCTTACAAACAAATAAAATAAACTGTGTTTTTAAGTTCGACCTTTGAAAATTTGATTTCCGGAAACTTCTGTGATTAATGATTTTTTGAAACGTCTGGACCTTCGATCTCCGGAAACTTCCAGATCAATGCTAGCGAAAATTCCGGAAATCCGAATTTTTTTCCGAAGCACAATCAGCCCTGCAATACAGACATTTCAGTTGAAAAACTGACAAGCTGCAAAAAATATTGTTTTATAGTTTGTTTGTTTTTTAGTTCATAGCACCAACTGTTGACACACTTATTAAACTTTCTGAGAATAAAATTTTTATGGCAGAACCATAGCAAGCATCTAATTTTTTTTAAAAAATAGATTTTATAATAATTGGTAATTTTTGAGACTATATTTCTCATCCTTCATTTCAGTATTTGAAATAATTATGCATATGGATGCTTGGCTGTTAAAGCTAAGCACAGATGGCCATGATGAATGATTTTTACACTTCATCTTGAAAAAGTGTGCCATCCAATATCATTATACTTGTAGTGCTTACATTATAGCGCGTTCTTTCAATGTCAACGAAACAAACAGCAATATCGTGCACCAATATAGCCAAATAAGAGATAAAATTCAAAACAAGGCAAACCTTACACTTTGTTTATGTTCTGATAGTAATTTTCTTAAATTAATTTAAGGGCTCACGACCTGTTAGAATATATAAATTACAGAAAACTCAATGGTAAAATTATGTGCAAAATTCAATACAATTATGAAACTTCTTAGAATATTAAGCCTGTTCACACATTGCCTCGTAAGCTAACATAGGCAGAGGTATACACCGAAAGTTTTTAATAAATTTCTTCTGGTTTTAAGAAGCTTGTTAATTGTTTTACATTCAGTCAACCATCCATATTCTTTCTGAAACAAGTTAGCACCAAATAGACCACCATTTTATTTTGAATGGGCCACAAAAATTTCAATGAATATGTTTTTTTTAAAAATCAATATTCAGAAATATTTCGATTAATAAAATGCATTATAAGAAATTACAGTAAAAAAAGTGTCAGTAGGATTCTTGAAATTGGCTTATAAGATACAAGCAACTGTTTGGAAAGTCTTTCATTTTTTTTCCTTCCAAATACTTGATCCAAAAAAAAACTTAAGAGGTCCAAATATCTTTCTTTCTAGAAATACAAATCTATGATTTAGCATATTTAATAAGCAAAAAGTAAAATTAACATTAAGGGATCCTAACTTTCAACAATCATCCTGTCAAAACTATTGGAAGCATATTTTCCAGATTCGGACTATGACATAAACAAAACTCTAAATTCAACAAAAAGACATGCTTATTCAGAGAAAGTATGTTTGTCTGATTTTATAACTGAAAATATCATCTACACTAATTAAGAAATTTAAGGTTAAGCCCTCAAACCATAAAAATTGAGTATCAGAACGAGAAAATTAAATTTTTAGACCAAAAGTTATTCAGGCATTCCTCTTTTTAGTGTTCTATACACAAAAGTGGACATTTCATTTAAAAAGTTATAATTTTTTAACAAAATGTACAAATTTGGTGTAAAGTCTTAAATACATAGAAGATATATAATGATTTTGCTTACAAAATTTAATTCAAGTTTTATCATTTGTTTAAAAAAAATGTTAAACACGCATTTTTATGCTACATTAATATAGGAATAATGGCTTTTAATTACATTAGAATTATTAGTTAAATTACGAAAAGTAAAAAACAGGTTTCATAAATTATGTTATTATATTCAAATGCAATCATGCCTTAAAATAATAATGAACTCCCGATTTGAGGTATATTGTGATATAGCAATAACTTTGATATAGCAACAACTATTTCAGATAAATGTATAAGCATATGAAACTAATTAAAAACAAATCAAAAATAGAAATTAAATTTATATTGGAATTGACATTTTGGACATCTGCAGAAACTACCAAGTTAAAAAAATTAAAACATCGGTACATTTTGCACTACATACATTAATGAGAATAAAATTTAGATTTTTTTAAAGTTCATTTTAAATACATATCTTCTATTTATATAGGTGATACATAGTTATTAAAGTCAATTTTTAAACCTATTTTGTTCCCTTAAATACATAAATAACAGATCTTATATTTTTATTTGAAGAAAAAAAAAGCCAAGAGTAACTTACTTTAAAGATAGGTAGTAATGCTTGACTTAAATATCCTTATCAGTTGTAATCAAATAATTGTCCAGTATGTGCTCTATTAATATGGGCATAACATTCATTTCCAGTGGCCCATACTTGAGCAGTTTCAGAGGGGCACAACCAGCAAAAATGACCACTGCAATTTCTACATGTCATATGATTACAGCCTTCAGATTTTTCAATAGCTGTTTTACATCTGGGACACCTCTTGCAATTTGCTGTTTGAGCCCACACCTTTTAATAATGAGACAAATTAGCAACAATGTTAAACAATTTCTTAAGAATATTATTTCTTAAACAAACAAAATATACTCAAAATAGAATAAATATTATTTTAACCCAAGAAAACTTAAATTGGTGTTCATTTGACTATTGCAAATATAAAATTTATTTTTATATTAAGTCTATTTATGATAAACAAATTAGCATAGGCCAGGGGTGGCGAACCTTTATACACCAACGTGCCATTTTTTCCAAAAAATTGTTTAATGAGGTCATAGACGTGCCGTCAAACAATTTTGCCTTCGTGATTATTGGGAAAATAATAATACTAAATACTATCAACTCAAAACTCTTTAATTACATTGAAAAAAAAATTATTTTGCAATGTCTCAGTTATATGCGTAATTCAACTTAAAGTAACATCAGTGTGACTTCTGTTGTTGCATATTAGATGACAAATAACTTATATTACGTTGTAAGATGTTAGTTTAAGCAGGACTGTTTATTTTTTTGTTAGTTATTTATTGTTAACTTGTTTTTTATGGTTATTAATTGCTTTTTTAGCATTAATTGTTAATTTTTTTCCTTAATAATTGTTTTATTTTGCGTGTTTTTTGTGAATTTTAATTTAATTGTTACATATGCTTCATAGTGTAATAGCATTTGAGTAATAACAACTCATAGTGTAATAACAAATGTGATCGGTGGCGTGCCCAAAATATTGTGTCGGGTGCCATAAATGGCACGCGTGCCATAGGTTCACCATCCCTGGCATAGGCTAATTAATAATTTAATCTTAAGAATAATTAAAATTTAAAAACATAAGGCTTGCCACATGTAGAATGATGCATCTGGATCTTGATTTAGACCATGTCACAGAAGCTATGCTCATATTCAAGCTGGTCGCAAAACATTTAGTTAAAGAAACTCAATTCAACATTTCTTTTTGTCCAAAAACGTTAAAGAGTTCTTTTTGGGACTACAAAACAGCAACTACTCTTTCAGATCTCCTACAAAAATGTTTCCATTTTTTTCTCTCCATTATTACCATATACAAATACGCATATGATACATACTCAATTATAAAGAGCCAATGTCAAACAACCACTAAAAAGTATTATTAAATAATACAGGGGTGCTACTCGCAAAATATCAAATTGTCTCACCAGAAATTGTATTTCGTCTCAGTTAAAATCTCTTTTCGGCTCAGTTTGTCTCAGCTAAAATTATTTTTTGACTCAGTTTATCTCAGCTAAAATGACTATTAATCAGTTTGATAACAATATAAAGATAATTTTCAGGATCCATAAAACCATTAATAGCATACTAGGAGTACTACAATTATACATACATTCACTATTGCTAGGATTTTAAAAAACCTGCATATGATTGATTATAAGAGTCCACAAAATTGTTTTATGGACTCTGTTGTTTTCATATATATTGCATTTATCATTTATGCCAATGAATAGTATCTGTTCCAGAATTTTACAAAGTAAATTTTAACTTTCTTATTTTTTAAAATATAATGGTGTTAACTTTCTAAAAAGAAATATCTATTTAGTTTCAGTAATTCAAAAGGGAAAATACCCATTTTATTTTGAGCTCAAATTTCATCTCAAAATATATAACTATTCAGTTACAATGAAAGGTCTACAGATTTCAATAATTAAAAGAGAAATTCAGTAATTAAATAATGAGAGTTTAAGAAAATGCAAATAACACAAAAAAAAACACTCTTTGATAGAATTCAGGAGGTGCAGTGAAATTTTGAAATATTTTAGGTAGGAATTTTTCAAGAAAATTTTAGGGAGCACTTAATAGCCAAAAATTAGCATATATACATTTTTATATCAAAACAGAAATATTTAAAAACTATTATAAACAATTTAAAAAGACACATATAAATATAATTTTCTTTCTAAAATGACTTGCATCCTTTATTAAGTATAAAAGTAAACTTTTTAGTTTATTGGCATTGACTAGTAGATTGTACTTTCTTGCATTCACAAGATTAGTTAGTTGACTATGTTCTTTTAATTTGTATAGCTAAATATACAATCATAAAATGTGATTATGAATGCACTTAGTAATTGTTTAAATGCAACAACTGTAGAAAAATATATCACATCTTTACAGTAACTAATTCAAGAAAAAACTTAATTCTACTTCTTTCTAGAATC
>NC_092209.1:45133260-45220830 GCF_043381705.1 Parasteatoda tepidariorum | reverse complement strand
ATTTCCGCTTTTTCGCGGAAGTCTTTCATCCCTGAATAATTATGTGCACTGTACAGTTTCCTAAGAAAAAAAGCAAGATAATAACCAATAGTATAAGGGAAGAATACCCTCCTTTCTTACAAGATCACGGGCATGCGATACTGATTGCTACTCACTGCTGTACATAATCCAATTGTAGATACGAAACGCATATTCTATATGCATTCCAATAGCTGATTTGCCAAACGGAATTTCTGACATTTAAATGACGTATTTAGGAGGTGTGAACGGCAAAATGCTCTCCAATGACTCACGGCGATGCGGATTAATATTTGAAACTGAATTCAGGTTTGTCAAATTTTGGACGTTTTGTCTCAGAATGGCGCAGCTTCAGCAAAAACTGAGCTGAATGTCGCAAAATGGCGCAGTTATGCCGTTTTGTCTCAGTTTGTCGCAAATGACGCAGGCGTAGCATCCCTGAATAATAGCTAAAAACAAATAATTTTAAAAAAAATTAATTTGTTGTTGTTAGGGCCACTTAAATAAGGTAAAGGGCTTTACGGAACAAAAATGTTTTACTTAAAAACTATAAGCAAATTAGGGATCAATTTTAAAAATAAATACCTGATCTATTAAAATATATTTTTACTCAAAAAAAAAAAAAAAAAATCCAAAACCATATTCTTTAAATAGAGTAATGCCATTTCTAATGAACCAGTTATCAAATTTACTTAAAAAAAGTATCAAAATTGCAAATAAAATGAAGTAAAAAATTTGTACATTGTAATTCAAAAATATACATAAATAAAATTGATAAAAGTAATGCATAGTTATAAATCCCTTTTAAATGAAATTACACATAATAAAAGTAAACAATAAGTTTTAGAAGTATTAGTTTTTGCATAAACTTTTATATTGGCATGATTATCATTAAATTTGTCCCACCATATGAAATAACTAATAATACGAGTAAAATAAAAATAATTAAACATTATTCCATTTAAATCAGCACAAAAAGAATTTTTATAAGGTATGTCTTAGTGTCAGATTTCATAATTTAATTACCAGTAATAACTGAACATATTTTAGTTTTTGAAATTACTGTCCCACTACACACCAGATAGCATTTAAAGAATACGTAGAGCAGCATATTTACATCTAAATTTGGTGTAGGTTAATGGTTTCGTTTGAAAGGGTTCACAAGTTATACTTTTGTCATATAATTAAACACTTAAAACTTAATTTTGTAGTTAAAATTTATTATTTAATGACCATTATTCAATTCAAGTATTACCTTATAAGAATAATCAGCATCTTTTTTAGTTCCTTCATACATTTGACAAGTAAAACCACTATGTTCAATACAATGGCACCTGTAAAAGAAAACATTACAGTACAAAACCCGTTATCCGGAAATTAGAAAACCGGAACGAAATTCGATAAATTTTCCCGCCATTTTTTAAAAAAAAATGCTTTTTTCCTCATAAGATTTCAGGACTTTTCGTTCTTTTTTGAAAGATGCTTACCTTACCATCATTTTGGAAATAATCATTAGTGTATTACTTCATCATTTTTTCTTCTTTTTAAGATTATTTCCAAATTTTTTTTTTTAGTTGGGTTTAACAATAAAAAAACGGCTTTTTGTAGCGATTCAGAAAATTGGAAAAATCAGTTATCGGGAATAGCGATGGTCCCGATCTTTCCGGAAAATCGGTTCCCTACTGTATTTCAAAATACACAAACAACTCACTCAGCACTTTGTTGTAAATGGATGCATTACATCTTTTTGTAGTTGAAACATAGTATCAATATTAAAAAGCAGTGGTATAACTAGTTGATTTTTACAGTATTTTGTTCCAGAATTTTTTTAAGCCACATACTACATTTTTCGAAGATAGATAGATTAGATATACACTGGTGTGTATAAATTAAGGATGAAGATGGTACCTGATACCAGAAGGTTTCTTGAGTAGTCCTGCCCACCTGCCTGTTTCACTGATATGTTAAGTGTTTAGGTTCTTCTTAAATTTTGCACACTAGTGTATATGTTCATAATATAAAAAATAGAAGTTTTAAAAACTTGATTTCTCAGGAACTATTTGAACCATTTTGCCATTTCAAATTACATTTATTAAAATGAAGTAAAAAACTGTATGCCTTACAATTAAAAAAATTTTTCGACTAATTTTAATTGAAATAATAAATATTTACTAAAAGTTATTTTTTGCACGGAATTATCTTCGCCTACATGAATTATAAAATCGTGAGCAAAATTTTTTCAATTGGCTTAAAAATTTCTCAAGATATGGTAAAGTATGCAAAAAGTAAACTTAACATTAAGGGGTCTAAATTTTGGACCAGAAAATTGGTGAGATAATTGTAAACTTAAGATCAATTGTATTTAAATCAATTTTTTCTTCCATAGAATGTAAAAACAATATAAAGTTTATGTTAAGTAATTATTTTTTTTCAAAAATTTGGACTCAGACACCGATTTCTGGGTATGCAGATCATTCACTTTACCTGGTTTTTACAATATTTTAGAAATTACAAGCAATAAAAAGAAGAAAACATATCTATAAAAGGAAACATGCATGAATGAAAACTACATACAGTAGAACTCTAAGAATTTGAAATAATTTTAATTTATAACATATTACTTTAATAATTAGAAATGCATATTATTTATGTTTAATCAATACATTTTGCTGCTCTTTAATTTGCAATAGTTAGTTAACATTTAAATATAACTACCTAAAAAGTGCTTGGAATACTGTAAGCAACTATTCATCCGTATTTTAAAATTGATCTAAAATGATTGGAGTCCTAGAATATTTTCAAAATGCAAATAAGCAAAAGATCTAAGTTTGCTCATGCAGTTTTGCGCAAAAGAAATTATAATAAAAAAGCGATGCAGTAAAAAAATGGAATTTCTTTATAACAAATTATTTGTTTATATAATTTTTTTAAAATTTTTTTCATGCATACAAATCTTAATAAAATAAAAATTTAATACAAACGTGTTTCATTTTTAATTGCATAAAGAGTAATAAATAGAACATAACTACTGCAAATTATCTCTTTAAAGAGCTTAGCAAAAAAAAATGTTGAGGGTTATTTTTATTAACTTATAAAAATCTGCCCTAAAATTTATAAAAACATCAAGCAGGTATTAACAGATCATCATTCTTCAAAGTAAACGACCTTGTTATAACATTTGCTAGAATAAAGAAATATTTAATAGTTTAGATTGGATTATGCAACGCTCTTAAATATTGAAATTTAAAAGTTTTTAAAATTCAACTCAACATATCAATCTTTTCTTAGACTAAGGTCTTAAATTATTTGTATAAAAAAAAAGAAAATATAGCAAGTTATGTGAAACATCTTGAGTTTGCACTAGAGCTGAAAAACTCAGTCTAATGTTGTAAACATTTAAAAATAAAAAACTATATCTTTTCTGTAGAATTTACATTGAGATGCAAAACCCATCATTAGATGCATATGTATTTAAAATTGTCACCCATTATTGCTTAGAATTAGCGTAATGGTATAAAAAGTGCTTCATACTAGAATACTGATTTAGACAAGATAGACAAATAAACATAGAAAGATATTAAATTTGACAGATAAAAATTCAAGCTTATAGACATTATATTTACTTAATGCAAATATCATTTTGGCACAATCCGCAGTGTGTTTTGTCACCTAGTATTTCAGATTTATAAAAGAACATTGAGCAGTCTGGAGTAGGGCAAAGTACAACTTCTAAAACATGTCGCTCTAAGTAATTAGCAATAGATTTTTTAATTAAGCTTTTCATTCTTTCAGGATTATTTCGCAGCATTTTCCAAATGTCCTTCAAAACTAATTCTTTTTCGCAACCCTAAAGGAAAAAAGAGAAAAATTTTAAAAAAAATGCAATTGCATTTTTAAAAAAAATAGCAATTCATATAAGAAATTTGGAAGTAGCTTAGTTGCATCTTACAAACGTATTTAAGGAGAGATTTTGTCCAGCAATACATAAATGAGAAAAAAATTCCACCAAATAAAGAAATGAAATAATTTATTGTTATAAGTCTTTTTTAGATTCTTTGTTCATAACATATCTCCTCAACATAACATCAAAAATGATATGAGCAATCAACAAGAAAAAATCACTATAACTAATTTTTTAAAACTAAAGATAAGATTTTACTATATTGCAAGTCTAATTAGTTTGATTTATTAAGTTGAAAAAATTTGAGAAAAGAAGTAAAATATATATTTTTATTTTTATCATGCTTAAAATAATATAACAGTAAAAATATCAATGCTGAAAAAATCTTGTCAAAATTTTTACCTTAAAGGTGCTGCATATGCTTGGTAAAAACATTTTTTGTCAATGCATAATATAGCTTTCCCAACGGCTAATTTATCAATACCAGAAATTTGACTCTGGTATCTGCACAATTTTTTTGCTTTTTTTTAAAAAAGCTCTGATTAAAATATTACATCTAGTTTTATTTAAACATGTTAATTATGTTCTTGATACATAATCCTTTATTAGGGAAATAGAAGTGAAACTGACTTGTTTCAAATAAAAATAAATTTTGTGATAACAGCCTTTTCAAAATAGTAACTGATGGCAATCAAAATTTCGATCATTAATACAAAAGGCAGCTTTTAAACATTGATGTAAAAATGTATATTTTTTTTGTCTCATGCACTTATGTATTTGTGATTGCACCATTGACTTTCTTGTGCTGTTGCTACTCAGTCTAGATCAGACACAATGGGGTCCTTTAGCCTAGCCCCACATGGGTGTGATCTGAACAAGTATGCCTCAAACAACAATCTACAAGCCAATATTAGGTTGTCTATATTTTGTAGAATGGCTTTCAATAATGGACAAATATTATTTTCTATGTAGGACCCTTATAGACTTAAAATGTTGGGTAAACATTAGGATGTCTAGATTTTTCAATATTGGTCCTAGAATGACTTTCAATAATGGACCAATTTTATTTTCTATGGTAGGTCCTTTTTAGATTTATAACGCTTGGTAAACATTGGGATGTCTAGATTTTTTTTATATTGGTCCTAAATAGAAATGAATTTTGTTAAAATATTGAAAGTCATTCGAGGACCAATATTAAAAAATCTAGACATCCCTTGGTGTATGTTCTTATGGGACCCTTACTAGCCAATTTTGGGCCCAACTGCAGGGATGAGAGTAGTCAGAAAGTAAAAAAGAGGAAATCCAAGAATATATATATATATATACATATAAATCGCACTTTTTTTGTCAAATTTTTGTTTAAACTTGTAATCCATGTGATTATAAATCCCGATATGAGGCTTTTAAATCACGTGAATATGAAACTCTACATCGAATTTAAAAAATGCGAAAATACAAATCATGATGCGTAATTTTTAGATCAAGATGCATAATTTTAAAATCGCGCGATATTACAACCGCAAAAACGAATCACGACATTGGATTTTAAGCTCGCGTAGCTACATAGGGTTTTAAAAGCTCGTAAATACAAATCGCGATATTGGTTTTTTAAATCTCGTAAATAAGAATCGCAATGTACAATATTTAAATGGCCTGAATAAGAATCGCAACGTTCAACTTTTAAATCAGGTAAATACGAAAATCGATGTTTGATAATAAAATCGCGATTTTAAAAATGCAAAAATACAAAACACGATATTAGATTTTTAAATCTCGTAAATACGAGTCATAATGTACGATATTTAAAAAGCGTAAATAAGAATTGCAATGCGCAACTTTTAAATCAGGTAAATACGAAAATCGATGATTGATATTAAAATCGCGTGAATAAAAATCGAGATATTTGCAGAGTCTGGACTTGGGATTTCTAAAAGGCTTGTTTGAATTGTTTTTTGTTTACACAATAAATAAAAATTTACAAGATTAATTGAATGAGCAAATAAATATTTTCACCACAAATCCACCTCTTTTTTTTTTCGCTTTTTTTGTTTGCTTTCTCTCCAGAATACAAGAAGCAGCGACGTCTAAATTACGAAAATACGAGCTATCCCGCCGACGGATAAAAAATACGGAAAATCTTATTTTCTGTGCGTGAAATCGGAGAAAATAGCTAATATAAGTAAACATGCGGAAGGATTAGCAGCTAGGACGTAGTTTGAATTTTCTGTTTTTCTTTGAAAATCGTAAATAAATATAATAATTTGACTTCAACGACTGAATTTTTTTTAAAAAAAAAACGGGATATTTATAAATAAATAAATAAAAAAAACGAAACTTTTAGAGAATCTGAGTTTTTGATAAAAAGGCTGAAATTCGAGAGAAAAAAATCCCATCCCTGTATAAAGGTCAACCAGTTTTATCCCTAGGAAATGATTTTTAGAGAAACTTCAGAGGAAGGAATGAGGACTTCAATAATTTCGCTCCGCGGAAAATTAAATTCCTCATAAAATATTTTAACTTGTGCAAAAAAAAAAATTTCGGCGGAAATTAGCGGGAAAAATGGAAAAATCTGAGAAAAAGCGGAAATCCGCGAATCCGCGGAAGAATCTCATCCCTGCAACTGGGGCCAATGTAAAACTGTTGCTAGGGAAAATTGGTAACTGAATTCAGTAGGTAATACAATAATAGGTAATATAATACAGTAATAATATATAGTAGAATAATTTGGTGATATAATTTTGCTTAATTTTCTGTATTGTTGTAAAGCAGTAAAACATAGAAAAGTAGTTTTATAATGTCATTCTTCATATTATTTACTTAGCAATACAGAAATGATAAATAAAATTATATCACTGAATTATTCTTTCATTCAAATCTTCCTCTTGCTTATTCCAAAAATGAAAACCGATCAACATCAAAAATGATACAAAATAATATTGTAGTAAATACTAGATAATATTATTTTGTATAGAATCTATTGTTATGTAATGCAAAGAAATAAGATTTTTCTAATATTCAAAAGTTGGGCAAAATTATGTTAGATTTTCTGATGTTATCAAATATTATTTGGGTAGAGCTTACCTCTGTTGAACATTTTATAGGAAAATCTTCATTATTTTCCATAAATTGTTGTATACAAGGTTCACTGTGATATAGATGACCACAATGTTCAAGCCTGTAAGTTAAATTGATAGCAGGACAAAGACAGACAGGACAAATTTCTTGGTAAAGTATTGCTTCTGAATTCACTGAATCTAGATTTTCTAACAAATTTTGAATGCAGTTTGAAGCCTGTTGGAAAATAAAAAATACATAAATTTATTTGAAACATTTATATAACATTTTTTTCAACTCATATATTAAGATTATCCAAAAGTGAATTTTTTAAACTGGTTAAGGTCTAAAATTAATTTTAAACTATACAGGTTAAAGTTTTTGGTAAATAGTAAAATTATTTTGCAAGAAAAAAAATATATAAGATAAAATCAATAGTTTTATTCTGGCACAGGGGTGAATTCTGTATCATGATCTGTGGCAGAATAATCGCGGTAACTTCTGGGCAATGACCCGCGAGAAACTAAAAAGAACATCACAGAAAGAGACCAACTCGAAAGGTATAACTCGTAGCCACTCCCTGGCAAACATCTACATGTTTGTTTGTCTTTTTTAATTTACAAGTTTAAATAAAAGCTTTTTGGCACCTTTAGCGATTGTAGTTGGCACGACAGATCCCGATACGGAAATATCCTCCTTCCAGAAATCGAAATATTAAAAAATAAAAATTAATGCAATATTTGGCACACTGACAAATGAACTAAATTTGAGAAAGTTTCTCTTGTACAAAATATATATTCAACAAAATTATAACAGAAAAATTTGCCTTTACTATTGAAAAGTATGCGGGGTAAATAATACTGAATTTTATAAGTAAGGTTGTCAGATCGTTAGGTAAATAGATTTTAATTGTAAATTTAGTTTGTAAAAATTTGCATTTTTACTTGAAGAAACCAATTTTTCACTTTTCTAAAAATTTTCTATGGGTTTAATAAACAACTAACAAAAACTTAATAGGCATTTTCACTGTGTCTATTTTTTTTTTTTTTTTTGCCAAAAAGTTCGATTTCTGGATGCTTATACTATATACTTCAAAGAATTCCACATCTATATCTCTCACAAAAAACAATCCCTGGGAACTGGAAATCAGTGCATGATCCCAATTCTCTTATCCACAAACAAAATACAGAAAATATAACATAGTTAAAATTTAGATGGGATACATGTAAGCGAGCCTGATGTTCTTTACAACTTATGTCAAAATTAACCATGTGCTTTTTTTTAGAAAATACTGAATCAATTTTCAACTACCTATATGTTTTTTTTTAAAAAATCAGTCAATCAAGGTTGTTTAAGTCGGTCAATTATTTTTTTAAATTTTAAATTTATAAGATAAATTTTGAAAACTGGTTTATTTAAACAATATTTTTGAAAAGAAAAGGATTTGATTAAAAAAAATTAATAAAGCTTTTGAATATTTCCTCAGTATTCTCTGAGAAGAAATATGTCGAAGTTAGAGGCATTCTGACTGCATCTTGCTTGATTAATCAAAGTGACTATATTGCACATGTCAGTTTTTAATATTTTCCATTTCATCTGTTAAAAAGTTCTATTGTGCAGGTACCTCTCAATTTGGATTTATTCAGATCTAATGACAATGACTTCCTTAAACGTTTTGACATAAATAAAAATCATATTTTCTTTAATTAAACTGCAGCTTTCAGGGAAGATTTCGGTCTGTGATTCTGATCTGTGGCAGAATAATCGCCAAGTCTTGGAAACTTCCGGGCAATGGCCTGCAAGAAACTAAAAAAAAACATCACAGAAAGGGACCAACTCGAAAGGTATAACTCGTAACCACCACCCCCGGGGAAACGTCCACATGTTTTTTTAAAAAAAATTGGAAGTTTAAAATCTATTTGGCATCTCGGCTATTGTAGTTGGCGAGACAGATCACGATACAGAAATATCCCCGGTTTTCATTTAGCCTATCAAATAGATTTTCCAAAACATGTCACTCACCTGTTTGCTAAGTTTAAATACCTTTTATTATTGACTGCTGAAAAATACATTTTATAGTTAAGAAATTTTTTTTTTGATCTTAGTGCTGAAAAATTACAAGATTAGTTATGTTCAAAAGAATTATTTTATAAAACAACCTTTTAAATGAGTTTTTAATTAATTAACCATGCTATTGATTTTGCTATTTCAATTTTACTTTCCACTTATACCAGCACTGATTCCTGGCCTATTTATAAAATAAAAGATTAAGCAAAATAATAACTTACCTCTTCGACACTTGTCTGATCACCATAAACATATAGTTTGGCAGTTCTGAGATCAAGGTAAGCTTGGTGCAGTTTACACTCTTCAATAAATTTCTTTAAGTCAATACCATACTTTTGGACAAGAGCTTTCAAAAGAAAATTTTTTGTTTTCTCGCTAGATAGTTCAATGATGTCATTCACATCATTTTCAATATCTTTGAGATATTGTATAAGGCGCTTTTTGGCATTTTCACAGTTAACTTCAGCTCCATATAATCGCAACACTTTTCTTTGTCGATTCATAATGATATATAAATTTTCACTTGCTTCAAGACCTTTTAACCAAACATGTCCCCCATGGCAGAACATTTTATCAAGATCTTTTATATCATTTTCATTTAATATCACACCATTCAGCAAACAATTGATTGTTTCATGAACTAAATTTAACACAGCAACATTAGTTGCAGATACATCAATAAAATAAGTTTCTTCACTCCCTTTGCCAACATTTATCTCAAAATCAGCCTTTGCGTTACCTTGACTTAAATCATTCTTTAATTCAGAGAGAGTTGAATTCAGTTGAGATTGTAATGCTTGATAAATATAATTGTTGCAGATAATTCTAAGATTGAATGCTAGTGTGGTAATACTTAGCTTGTCTTCCAAAAATTTGATTTTAACTAAATCAGCAACAGAATCTAACCCCTCATAAGTATTTGTTTTAATATATAATTCTTGAATTATGTCTGAAGGTTTTGGCTTAGAGAGTACAATTTCCGTTGAACTCATATCTAAAGCATTTTTGCAAATATTTGAAATACTAGATTTTATTGCCTTAAGTCTTTTGTCAGATGTTTCAAATGGTGCGATACGCATCAATTCAATATGCGTAATTTCAGCAGCAGGTAACAATATTTTCAACTCGTCTTTAAGTTTTTCTTGGCATATTTCAGGTGACAGACCTGAAATGCACAGTTGATTTTTTTTCCTTTCACTCATTTCCATAAATATTTCCATCCCCAGGAAATATAAGTGTCTTAAGGAAAGTCTACGAACACTGGAGAAGTTAGTGTTTTCGCCAAAATCTACATTAGCATTTCCATTACAGTGTCTTCGAATCCAAGCAATATGCAAAGAATATGGAAATCTATTATACTGTTTAGCTGCAGATGTGAAAATTCCTGCAGAATGCACATTCGCCACAGTTAAGGGTTGTATAAGAATTTCACCAACTTTAACATATTTAGCCATTGCACCTTTAGCCAATTCAACCTCAAGTATCACAGACTTGTCATCCTTCACTAATTCATATGAATGGGTTTGACACTCATTTATAATCTCTTCACTCTTTGTTTTCAAGATTTTTTTGAGGGCTTCATAAGCAGCATCAATACAAGTAGGAAAAGCATAGATAGAGACAGAGCCTTTTTCTACGGATGGTTCAATTGAAATCAGATCAATGCCTGTTTTTTGTTTAATTTGTTCAATGACAAGTTTTAGTTTTTCATCATCTTCACCAAGAAAGATATCATTCATTACTTCTTCACCCACAGGCTCAATTGTTCGCTTCGTTAAAGTATAATCAAAAAGCTCGTTATCAGAAAAATATGACGATCCATCCTGCAAACTTTTCATTACAAAATCACTAGGAATACTAGTGACATTAATCAAGTAATTTTTATCAGATAATAGTACATGATCAAAAATTAAAAACTGAGGTACGTTATCCTTCTGACAAATTATAGATTGAGTGGGTAGATATGCCACTGACTTAGAGCTAAGCACTCTGAAACCACAATCTAAACGACCACTAAAGACACAAAGATTATCTCGAAAGCAATCATATATTATTTCACGGACGATCATTGGCCAGTTTTCATTATTTGAGAAGTTCTCACTAATTTTTATTTCTAAACTCGAAAATATAATTTCACGCATTTCCTCAACCCTTTGATGTACTCTTTTTAAAAAATTATCATCAATGTAATGTGTTTTGCACCATTCTAAATCAAACTTGTTTCTTAAGCAGGTTTTATAAATATGCAGGTTGGTTAAAGTGTCACTTTGATGTTGAACTAGTTCCATTTGCTTAGCATCAATTATACGTTGATATTTTGGATTATCTGTACTTTTAAACAATTTACCCTTTTCAGTTAAAAAAGACACAAGGACAACTGTTTCTAATGCCAAACCAGATTCTATTCCCAAAAGTATTAGTTTTGAATACTTAGCCTCAAAAGGAAGTTTAATTAATTTTTCTCCAATGAGTGAAACTTTATTATCCACAATAGCACCATATTTTTCTAAGTTTCTAATTGTTTCTGCTACCACACCTTCAGGTAGAAATTCAATAAACTCTTTCAGCACGACATCTGGCTTATACTTGAGAATTTTTACTAAAGAATTAAGAGGATTTCTAAGCAAAAGCTCAGGATAGTCTTGAGAAGGCATATCATTAATGAAGTTATGTTTGCTGTAAATTCGATAACACATGCCAGGGCCATAAACTCCACCTAAAGTTTTACGCAGTTTTGATTTGACAGAAGAAATAAATACTGTGGCTAAAACATCGACTTTTTTGTTATCATCCAAGTGGTAGTCCGTAACAGTACCACAATCCACAATGAAGTGCACAGACGGAAGACTTATCATTTCAGCAGAACCAACTGATATAAAAACAAACTGAAATTTAGAATTTTTCTCACGTATTTCATCACTGCAAATAGCATAATAGTTTTCCTCCACCAAAATAATTTTAACGCTATTGTACTGATAAACTGCACATTGTTTCTTGAGCAATTGATTGACAGTTTTTGCATCTCTTAATGATGGTACAAAGGCAAGTATGTTACCCCAACTTTTTGTGATGTGGATGGACAATATTGTTCGCACTATTTCGTTCAAAATATCGTTTTCAGGGACCAAAGCATTGTTTTTCCATATGGTATTCACTGGATACGTAAGATTAGGGGGTACTATTGTTGAGATTTCAAACATGGAGAAATATTTTTTGTAGGGTGTCAAATTCACAACTGGATCAATTATTAAAACAAGCTTCGAATTCTTATTCTCTTTTAAGATATCTCTTAAATTTGATAGCAAAATGTCAGTAACTACTGATCTAGAAAGAGGGAGATTCAAAACAACACAAGTTGTTTTTTTGGCTGCATAATCTATTTTAAGAGAATAATTTAAAAGTTCCGATTCTGTCATGACATAAGTTTTATGCTTTTGTTCTTTGCTTCCCATTGCCGAATGAAGAGAATATTTCAGATATTGCTTTTGGGTCTCACCACTTACACAAGACACAATAAAACAACTTGGATAATGTTTTAGAGATATTAATGGCACTAAGATATTAAAAAAATAAGCGTTGCTTGAATGCAAAAATAAAATGCGCTTGTGATTTAAACTTTGGACTACTTCATCGCGATATGCATAAGCTGGAAAAAAGTTTTCAAACAATTTACTCTCATTTTGAACAGTGGATTTGATTGCATCCCACGTTTTAACTATATCCTCATAATTTTGACACGATGTATAAGATATTTGATTCTTTGCATGGGTTATTATATCTATAAATTGATTCTGTTGTGAATCAAAATTTTCAATACGTTTCGTTAAAATATTTTTGATCTTAGTGTTCTCACTCTCAGAAATTGATCTTAAATCTTCTTTTTTTGATGAAACTTTATTGATAGCTTCTTCAGAAATTTTTTCTAATTCTTTTCTACAACAACTAATAAAATCCAAGGAATTCAAATTTAGTTCATCATCTTCGGTAGTTAAATGTGTGATATCATTTGGATAAATTTCATAGTTTGAAGATAAAGGATTGTTAGAAGATTCTCTTCTATTTGTAGAACTTTTTTCTGAATCATAATCTATTCTTTTACCTAAATATTGCTGTTTAACATTTTGATCACTCGATCTAACTTGATTATCAGTAATAAATGGGCGAGAATTCCTGTTTTGAATTTCTTGATGAACAATATCAAATTTTTCTGATGTTAATGAGACTTGTGAAAAGTTTGTTGGTGGTTGCCTTTTATAAAATAATTCCTTTCTTTTTGCCTCATTATCTATTTCAGAATATTGCTGTTTCATCTTAATATGGGTAGGAATATCTTGATCAAAAGAATTCCTGTTTTGAATTTCTTGATGAAGAATATCAAATTTGTCGTTTCTTAATGAGGCTTGTGAAAAGCGAGTTGGTGGTTTCCTTTCAGAAAATAATCCCTTTCTTTTTGCCTCATTATCTATTTCTATTTTAGAAAATTGCTGTTTCATCTTAATATCTTGAGGATCGAAATGCAATTGATGAGGACTATTTTTTTCATTTCTTTGAACAGCTGTAGCAAGTTTTACAGTTGCTGATGGAAGTTCAGGAGAGATTGAAGCTGGTTTCCTTTCATAACTTTGACAATTAACTTGTTGTAAATATTCAGAACTTAGATGGTAAGTTTTTGGTGTTTTGCAAGGATCTGGAATATGATTTTTTGAAGAACTACTGCCAAGCTGACGAGTGGTCTTTGCGTCAGAAGATTCAAACAAACTAGTACTTCTTTTAGTATGCTTTTCCTTATTGACTGGTCTTTCAGAAAACGACCAACTAAAAAGTGAGTTCTTCGAATCAGAATCTGAACCAGAATCAGATCCAAAGTATGTATTTCCTTCATTTTCAGAATGAAATCTAATGCTTTGAGAATTAGTAGAGTTTTCATCCTTTTGGATGTAACAGGAATTAAATCGGGGTGGTGATTGACTAAGTTCATCAGCTGAGTCATTCAAATCATAATTATTTCTATTGGTCATACTCATAGAAAATGGTATAGTTAATTTCTCAGGACTTTCAGAAAGTTGAAATTTTTCCTTATTCATATACAAGCTATCTGGAATTGGGTCAAATTTGCGAATAGGAGCTTCAGCTTCAGATGAAGAGAGTCTAGAGAGCACAGATGTCCTTGAATCAATTTTTTCTGATTTAGCAATGCTTGATTTGGAATTAGACTTTAGAAACTTACCTTTCTTACCAAACTTCGTTTTATTTTTTGATTTCCTAGCAGTTTGTTTTATGATTGTGCAAGGATTTTTCTTTGAAGCGTCACAACCCAAGTGAGACTCTGGGTTCATAGTGTGATCGGTAGGCTCTGAGTTACAAGATCTGACATCATTTTTCATAGCTTTAGTATCTTCAACATCTTCCCAATCAGAATCGGAACTCGTGAATGATTCTTCTGAGTCCATTTTTTCATTAAAATTATTCTTTTAATTTACGGAAGAATTTCCTCTATCATTTTATGAAATATTTAAAATTTTCTTTCAGAAGAAAAAGTCCTTCTTTAATCAATTACTTCATAATTAAACCTGAAAAAAATAGCAAATTTAAAACCTGTGATAGTCACAATATTATCAATTACACATAATAAGTTGCAATGAAAATTTCAATACTGTGGAATACCTATTTCAAAACAATGAGGACTCTTTTATGGGCAATTCGATGGTACAAAGGACAACATAACAAACAAATATATATATATATATAATAACAGCTAAATAGAATTAAGATATCTAAAAAAGAAACCTAAAAATAATTACCATACTTTATTTCTAGATTAGCCCTTCTTAACAGATGAGAATATTCAATAATTTCTTTTACATAATAAAAAATTACTTCGCGTATATATTATCATTAGTTAGTTAGAAAAGTAATCCTTATTCATAAAATGAATCGATAATGCACAGTAAAATGTCTTTATGAAACCAAAATATCATTCAATTTAATAAACATTTTGAGATTTTAATGCATCTTCACACTGTCTTAGGATTACTTCTTATAGTGTCAACCCCAACAAAGAAGTCTGGATGTTATGGATCACATGACATGAAAGAAATAATAACTATATGCTGCATGTGAAAAAAGTGAAGTCTTTTGAAAATGAATCTGTAAAAGCTCCATGTAGATTTTGTAAATAATTTAATTTCTAAAGTATTTTTTTTAAATAAAAATTCTAATGGATACATCATTATACAAAGAGAGTATTAAAATCAACTGCAAATAAAATTTTGACGGATTAAAATGGAAATTGAACTAATTTAGGATATTATGGTCACAAAAGATAGACTCTGCACAAAAGTATAACATACACTATACAGTATACTCTCGATATCTCGAACTTCTATATCTCGAGAACCTTGTTATGTCAGAAAAATATTCTATCCCTTGGCATTACATATCCAATTAATATTAATTTGAATTCCTATGTTAAAGAGTTTCTTCTTAAAACTTTGTTAAGTCAAATAGTTTTTCAAAATTGAAAATAAATTTTTCCCGAAAAATCAAAATGCAAGTTCATTGTAAATCTATTAATATTTTCTATTTAATGCAAAATTAATTTTGTCTTTTAAAAATTATCAGTGCTGTATTTAGATTTATAGCAAACTATCATTACATACATGATTATTAGTAGTTATTCCTATGTTTCATGACTCTACTTTTTAAGTAGGTATACTATTAGTAGGTATACTATTATTAAGTATACCTACTAAGGGGCCGTTCAAAAAGTACGTACATCCCGAAGGGGGGGGGAGGGGATTTGCTATTATGTACGGTTTTGTACGATGGGGAGGGGGGGATGTATTATACAAAGTACGTACTTTATAAACATACACCAAATTTAAATTTGACTTTATCCTACACCCTCCTTAAGTAAATATTTAATTTTATTTAAAACATAATTATTTTAATTTTTATGAAAAAGGGGGGTAGACTAATAAAATGTACATACTCTAAGGGGGGGGAGTAAGACCTTATGTACGGTAATGTACGAAGGGGGGAGGGGTTTAAAATTTCTCCATTTTTGTGTACGTACTTTTTGAACGGCCCCTAAGTAGGTACTTAGTAGGTATTAAGTAGGTATACTATTAGTAGGTATACTATTATTAAGTATACCTACTAAGTAGGTACTTAGTAGGTATTAAGTAGGTATACTATTAAGTAGGTATACTATTTTAGAATACATTTTCCCCCTTTTTAGAACATATTTAGCTCTGAACGTGTTATCTCGAAAACTCGTTATCACAAAATATTTTTAGTGTCCCTTCCACTTTGAGATATCAAGAATAAACTGAATATTAACAAATTTCTTAATTTTCAAGCAATTTATAATTGGAATAAAAAAAAGTTTATAATTTTGATATAGTTTGTATTAGTAACATCAGTCATAAAAATTCTAACAACGGTCACAAGATTTTTTTTCCTCTATTCAAAAGTTATTTTTTTTAAATAAATTTTAAAAAGCTAATCTCTTAAGTTTTTATCGAAGGAGAATTTCAAAATAAGAATATTACATTTCACTCCACACTCTTTCTATGTAATATTCACAGTCATATTTTTATTCTGAATAAAACATTTTTAATTTGTATACTTTTTTCTCATATGCATATTAATATTAAGGTATTGAAAAACCTTCCATATAATTTTTTAAAAAAATTATAAAATATTTACCAACGAAAAAAAATAGCAAAAATAAGAAAACCTATCAAAGTGTAATATCAGTCATTATGGATTAGCCCTAAGAAAAATATATGCTAAAATAGCTATTTACAAGAATAAAATATGTCTCCAAATATATTTTTAATGACACATTAATGGGTCATGAATTTAACAGATAAAAAGAAGTTATTTGAAAAGTTTTCATAAGAGCAATAATTTTTTTTTTTTTTTTAATGTTAAAGAAAATAACATAAATAAAAAAATATATATATATATATACAGTACACTCCCGATTATCCGGGTTAATCACCGGGACAGGTTGCACGGACAATGGAAAAACATGGATAATCCGATAACTCCTTTTGATTGAAGAAAAAATCCATATCAGTACAAAAAATATAAAAATTACTGACATTTGCATGCTGTATAACATCAAACTAGGAATTTTCCTTTTAACATTTGATGCTTAAAAAAATGTGTAATGCGCCATATATTGACGCATATTTTACGAACCGCAGTAATGTCACCGTAATTAAATCCTCCCATATAATCTAATAAAGTTTCCACAGATGGTAGAGCAGAAGAATGAGAAATTGTATTTACCTCATTTACTACATCTTCTGCATCAGTTACTACCATCACAATGAATATACTCTTCTGGTCCTCGATTTCCTTAGGGTCGGCGGTCTGATGGACCTTGTCGGAAAATTTGGAGGATAAGCCACAACAACAACAACAAGTAACAATGTCTTCATCTGTCAAATACTGGAAGCCAGGCTCACACTTTGAAACCAATCTTCTAAATTTTCTTCATCAAGAATTTCGAAAACCTTAAATTTATTTTGCTAGTTCAAGAATACTGTTGCTATATTCTTCTTGAATATCTGAAGAAGATTGTTCATCAAGTGGTACGATCTCTCTCCACGTTCGTGATAACGTGCAATTTTACCTTTAACCATGCTGCTGATATTCCATATATTGCAATCCAATAACGAATATTGCTTTCCAAAAATTTTGTAGTGTTATAACTTCATGAATCAAATTTTTTTAATCTTGAAAATGTTTCTCTTTATATTTTTTTGCGACTCCAGAATGAGCACGAATAATCCGAAAAGCGGATAATCCGCGCACGGATAATCGAGAGTGTACTGTATATATATATATATATAAAATTTTAAATATATATACTATTATTATTATTTTTCATTTTAGTGTAAATGTAAGCGTATGTTCTTAATATTTAGACCTTGCTTAATATTGGCCCACCAAGTCTACCCTTTCACAAAAGCAAATGCACCCTCCTTACCCTTTTTGTAAAAATGTCATCTTTTGTTTATTCCGAAAAAATGCTCTTCTTTTATTTTAAAAAAGAGATTACCATAACTACTGCAAATTATTTTTAAGCTAAGTTAGAATAAAATATAATTATTTCTCATATTTATTTATATATTTTTAATTTCGTTTTGAAGAGCACTTTATCTAGACACAATTATCGAAATTAGAGCCCTTCAAAACTGAAGGTGTCCTTGTTTTTTTAAAAAGCATCCAGCCTTTTTTTTAATTTTAGGGAGACCGCTGCATAAAATTTATATAAAAATCCTTTAGCTCAAATTTGGAAATATTTTATTAATAACATTTATGCGATCTAAAATTCTTTAATTTAACAAAAAAAAAAAAAAAAAAAAAAAAAAAAAAAAAAANATTAAAAAAAAAAAAAAAAATTAAAAAAAAAAAAAAAGAGAGAGAGAGAAAATTAATAAATAGACTAGATATGTCGGTCATTAATCGATACATTTCAATAAATTAATTATTGTTTAAAAAATCATGATTCAAATTTAGAGTTTGCTGAAACTCAGTTTTTTTTTAAAATTCCTACCTCTTTTCAGTTTTTTAAACCTTTAATTTTTTAATTTAAAAAAACATTCAATACATTTAAAAACTTTTATCTATAAATTAGACAATGAGTTCCTACAAATAAAACATTAAAAATGGTCTCACCATTTGCTTCAACATATATCATTTCTACTCCTAAATAATTAGTGGTGTATTATCACCAGTCTTTATTTTTGGTGGTTAAGGAAAAAGTAATTAGTTGATAAATTAATTTTAATATTTCCATACAACACTAATTTTAAAATAACACTAAATAAATAAAAATTTAAAAAAAAGTGCAAATAGTTGTATATTGTTAAAATTTATCAGTAAAATTCCTCAGTCAATTAACAAACCTTATTAATAATTAACATCTTGAAAATTATACTTGACTAAAACTTTAATTAAAATTTAGTTGAAAAATAATTTACCTGCATAATAGTTTGATTTCCTTTTATAAAAGATATATGTTACCTTCAATCAAATTAATATTATCCTCATTATAATGAGTTCTGACAGATAAATTTAGTCAGTTAACTTCAATTAATATTATCTTCATTATAACCAGTTTTGATAATTAGATTTTGCTTATCTATTAGAATGCATTTAGAACAAACATTTAAAATCGCAAGCATTTATTTATTTTTTATTTTATTTATTTTTTATAGTATTTATTTTTTGGGGCACCAGCAGATGACAAATCATGTTAAAATTTAAATTAAAAAAATTATTTTAATAATTTATTTTTCAAAATCAGCAACCATGTATGCAAAATTTAAATCTACTTACCAATCATTTTAGTCTAAAGTGCAATGATTTGTTAGCTAAATATACTGTGAACTAACTTTAAATTACACAAACACTAAAGAAAATATCAGATGTCACACTATGTGAACCAAATATGAGTTTCACTTTCATTTTGGATAGCCATTTTGATCGGAAGTTTGAGCAAGATAAGCATGAATAGTGACATAAAAATTGGCAATTTTAAAATTCTTAAAAGCCAAAAAATAAAAAAAGAATGGAGTGAAACAATGTTTGATGAAATTTTAAAAATTCACTAGTAAGTTAATATTTTAACTTACTAATAATTACCGAAAAAATATTTAAAAAATACTATGAATCTGTTATCATGGATGTTAAATGCAGCATTCCTAATCTAATAAAAAAACATTATTATTAAAAAGAAAAAATGACTTTTGTACCTAAAAATGCAGCAACTCTTACGTAATCACTCAAATAAACTGCACAGTGGTTCCTTCTCATCGAAGAACTCAAAAAGGTAAGAAATACAAATTAATGATTTTAAGATATAACATAAATAAAATTAATTAAAAGCGTGCTTTGTTATTTGAATGTATTAATAGCTTCGATAAAAAAAAATGATAACAAACATTAAATTTGAGGGGTCCCAATTTGAGAATAGTTATGTGATAACCAATAATAAACTTTTTGACTTACAGAAAACATATAAAATTACTTAGATATATATTTTAATAATTCGTAATATTAAAACCACATATAATAAAAATAAAAGACCAAGAACAGAAAACCAGTAAACAAGCTAATATATAATAAAATGTAATATTTAATAAAACTGCAGTACAAAAATTTTTTCATTGGGAATATTGAAACAAAATATTGTTAGATAAAAATTAAGATGCAAGATAAGAATTAAACAATACTCACATTATTTAAATTATTAATTAATTATTTATAAATCTAGACCAAGTACAACAAATTTAGTTATAAATTTTTACTTTTCAACAACGAGTAGAATTTTACTTATCAAATATCGTATTTAAGTTTCGGTTTCATCTTTTTATCTTCGCCTCAGTTCAATGTTCAATGTAGTTATAATAATAATAAATTTTAAAATAATAATAAATTTTAATTTCAGTTCAAAATTGATCTTTCTTTGTGATAGATTTTAATAAAATATTAAGAAAATTACAAAAAAAAATTACAAAATTCGTCGAAGCATCAGACTCATTTCAGTTGATCCATATCTGGTTCGAAAATATTTTGAGAGTACTCTTCTTATTAGTAAAGAAAAAATATTTGTTTCAACTTTTTCAACGGTCCAATCTTTTAGATCGGTTGTTGTACATTCGCCAACCTTAAGTATTCAACAGATGGCATTGAAAGTTTGTTTTTATCACGTGACTGAAGTGGATTGAAACTGAAACTTTTTACAATTCCGGAAACATTAACATAAGGTATGTAATCAAGATAAACTTAAAGTAAGCGCAGTTGTTACTAATCTTGAATAAAATACACTTATTTCAGATGGATGGTCACTATTTATTTTACTTGCTCTATTAACTGTTGTATTTTTTTGTCTATTCTTGCGGTGTAATGATCTAGAGCAATTATAAAAGTATAATAAACTATTGTTATCACTACGATTTTAGGTAATTCCCCTTTTCTGTCATTATTTGTGTAAGTATAAAGTTAATTTGATATTGTTAACTTAAAACCTTATTTACGCTAAGGGATATTTTTATTGATTTTTAAAATGTTAGGCACTATTACTTGTCTTTATATTTTCATGTAAGAAATACGAAACTGTATCAAACGAACTTTTCTTGTGTTAATACCTAGAATATTTTAATTATTAAGAGAAATTTTTTTTATTTTGTTAACTGTGTCGTCGTCCGTTTTTATATTACTCCCACATCTCTTGTATTAAAAACAAAATAAAACAGGGAAAGTTAAATTTCTAATTTAACTGGGTTGGTTTGTAACGTCTTTTGACCGGTCCCCAAAAATTCCATGATTTGACCAGATTCAAAATTTATCTTGAACTTAAACGCTTTATAATAAATGATTATTAATAATAAATTTGATTGTCTAAAAACATTGGATGCATGCTATACGAAATAAGTTTATACAGGTGTTTAAGATTCCCAGGACTAACCCTTTCTTCACTTAATGCCTCTGGAAAAAATAGTGTATTAAATTCAATGCTGGGAAAAGGAAGAAAGCCAATTTAACTTAAAAAACTATTTTAAAGAGCATTGAAATCTATACTTTAATTCCTGTTATGTGTAAGTGAAAAGGGAGATTTCACTGAGAATTTATCTAATAATTTCCAGACATACTACATTCTTTTTATTTATTTTTACAATATATTGTAATCCATAGGCAGGGGTCTGTCCAGATATTTTGTGAAAGGTCCGTTTTTTGTAAAATTGTGAAGAAACTATTCTTAATTTGTGAATATAAAATAAGCATTATGTCACATTCTTTCAACCAAGGTCCTGCTTTTGTGCAATTAGGGTCCTGCTATTGCAAAAATTGCTAAAAACCTTTTCAAGAAGTTTTTAAATTGTATATAGATACAAGATTCTGCACAACAATTGCTGCTACTAAATTAGAGATGCAACATACAAATATTAATGGTATTAAGCCTATACTGCTCAACACAGAATATTCATTACGGATGAAGATTGGAAGCTAAATCACCCACATTTTTCATAATTTCACTTGACATATTTTAAATAGCACAACTTAGTAATGTGTCACTTTTAATGTGTTACACATTAAATAAACTTAAACAATTATTAAATTTATAATATTCGATTTAAAAAATTGGCAGAAATTAATTTTAATTTACATTATATTCTATTAATCAATTTTATGAATAAATATAAATTGATAAATTATTTATTTACAAATATATATATATATACTAGGAGGCTTTGCCCCCTGCTTGCTAACGCTCTCCAACCCCCGGAACTGCTTTCGCAGCTCATTTCGGATTGCTTCGCAATCCAATGCTCGCTTTGCTCGCTCATTGGATACGTTCTTTAAGTCTAGCTTTTGCATACTTTTTTGAATACTGAAGTTCCGAAAACTTTTCACTGTAGAAAATTCTAAACCTGTACATTTCAATATTAATTTGAAATTGCAAACAGTTGACATATTTTTCATAATCACACTATTCTAAATTTCAGTTGTTGAGAAAAGTAATTGTTGTAAGTTTTGTTTCAAAGTCTTTCCCACCAGAGGGCTAAAACCATGTGTTGTAAAACAATATGAAATAGTAGTCTGCCACTGAACGCCGGATGTAAAGCATCCACTTCGATGAAGATAATTTTGAATTTTTAATTCTCTGAAGTGCGCCACCCTAATAATATAGAATTTGTAAAATAAATGTATATATTTTTTATTGTTGATGAAGCCCATCATTTTGTGTTTTCATCAGTGTTCAGAAGCAGAACAACTATAAGTTTTTTATTTTATCACAAAAATATAAAATGTATAAAAAACAAAGAAAAGAGTAAGAAAATGAGTATAGTCATAGAAAAAGTTAAAATTATAATATAGTATTTGTCAGTTAAAATAAAACTTTTTGTTTAAGTCATTGCTAACAATTCAAATTTCTCCGAGGCAATTCTAAAGTATAAATTAAGGTAGTATTGTTAAGTTGAAACACAATATTTTTAGTTTTGATGTCAACAATACAATTCAATTTTTCACAAAAACGATTGTTTCCATTGTTAAGTTCAATGTCAACAATTCAAATTTTTCTGAGGCAACTCTTAACCTCTAAATATTATTTTTTTTATGTACACATTTCTAAATGTCAGTATTCAACCACAAAACAACTTAAAGTCCTCAAATTTAGCATGAAGTTGTAAAATGTAATGAAAGAGGGTCATAGCAATAATGAAAGTAGAAGTAAAGTTAGTACTGTAAAATTAAAACAATATTTTTAATCAATGAGCCAAGTTCTTCAAGAAGCAGTTGTAGAAGTAGGTTGTTTATTTAAAACTTTTTATAGAATTTCTTTAAGAACACAATTGTTAATTTGGGCATTTGGCGATACAACACTTATAGAATTGAAGGATTTGTTACGTCAAGAGCTCAGGTATCATAATTTTGATCTAGTTGCGCTTCTATGTCATTTTGATTTATTAAGTTAACTTTCAAAAAATTCTATGGTTGGCAACAGCATTTTATTTTTTTAAGTTGTTTATTTTTATTTCTTTTAGAATTCGTTATTTTTTTAGCGAAATGTTTTTTAACCTAACAGAATTCTTTGCCGACTGATATATGAAGAAAATAAAGTAAATGCTTAAGTGTTGTGAAAAGAATCTTATTTAGTTGTACAAAGTACTTCAGCTGAAATTTGGGAGCCACGTAAGAGAATTATATATATTAGATCAGAAACACATTATTAAAAGGCCGAATGCTTTGATGTTTTCAAAACGTAAACAAAACAAAGCAAGCGTTGCCACCGGCGGAAAAGAAATACAGCCAAAATTTGGGAGCCACGTAAGAGAATTATATATAATAGATATATGATTTAATATTAATAAGAATATGCGCACGATGCTTGTAAAAAGTAGAAATATTTTCTTAGAATACTACATTTGGAATTTAAACTTAGGGAAGCTTACTTTGTCTCAAACTGTCTTTCTCCCCCCCTCTCCCCGGGAAGGGTTTATTTGATTAACAAAACAATAATGAAGATAAACAAATTTGTAAAGGGTCTGAATAAAAAATAAATTATTTTGGGAAGCGTCCTGTTTCATGATAAGATATTTTGCCCAAATTTCTTCTAAATAGACCCCTAATAGGGGTTTATGCCAGTATGGTGGTATAGCGGCAGTTGTTGCCAAATGTGACTAAAATCACACACTTTACTGACTGATTTGTTGTCTTGAAATATGTTTAAAATTTACAAAAAAATGTTTTTTTTCTTCTTCGAACTTTGTGTATTTATTAAAAAAAATTGTTGTCCTAATTTTATTGTTTTCTATGTGGTTTGGAATTCAAATAGAATTGCTAAAACCGTCTGGTACAAAACATTTTAAAATTAAATATTGAAATTTCATATTTACATGTTATACGGTGCTTTGCAATCATATACTGACAGTATAATTGTCCGTAAATATTAATCCATAAATTTTTTCCTATTAGAACTGACTAAATTTCAAATTGTATCATTTTTTAGATAATTTTTAATGTACCTAATATTTGTTTAGTTCTTGCTTTTTCTGTTTTTCTCATTTATTTATTTACCTGTTCTCAGCATTTTAATCTCTACGTTGAATCGATTTATTAATGTTATTTTGCATTTGTTTTGCACTTAATTTTGTTAAATACTAATCTTTAATAATTATAGAATAATGCGCCTAAATTTAATTAGCTTTAGGGTGTTATAAATAGCAAAAAATAATTGATGTGTACCTACTATAACATAAATTATGTAATTTTGCTTTTTTTTCTCTAAAATTTATCTACATATTAAGTTTTTGGAGCACTACATGAATACGTAGGTGGTCCTAGTGGGCCACTAAATTTTCATTGCTGCTGTGAACACTAGTAATCTGTGATTTTTATTGGAGATGTAATGAACAGTGATTTTGCCGAATATATGGTGGATGATTAGCAAAATTTTTTTTAAAATCATTGATTATATTATTTTTATATATGAATAGTTATTAATTTTATAAAATTATATAATTCAATAAATATTATTTTTAATATATGAATAAGTTAAGTCATTATTGAAAATTAATCAAAACTTAGTTTATTATTGCTTTTAGGAAAAGGGGAAAAAACCACAATGGTTATCCATTAGAAATTAAAATAAATGAAAAATTTACTAACAACTATATATGAGTTTACTAACAGCTATATATGTGAACTACAGTTGTAAAGTTGAAAGAAAAAAACATAAGAGAAATTTAAAAAAAAATCCTCTCAATTTTTTTAAGACAGTATCCATAAAGTGTTCAAAGAAAAATTGCCTATCAGAAACACTTTTAAAAATGGCGCATTATTATAAAAACATCCATAAAAAAAGGTTATCTACAAAAATAAAAATCAATCTCAAAAGAAAATTTTAAAGCTGAACATCTCAATTTTCCAGTTACTTTTTTTTCTTCAAAAAAAAGTTAGAAAAAGGAACAGAGTCTAATAGAAACTCTTTTAATTGCTGCATCATAATAAAAACGTAGCTAAATAAAAAGTTTTTTTAAAAAGAAAAAGCTAGATGAAATCAAATCATAAATTTTTCTTAAATTTTCAAATGAATTTAAAGCTAAAATTCTTTTTTTAACTGTTTTACATTGCTGTATTATTAGAAAAGTGAGGATAAAAGAAAAATGTTTATTCAAAATGCTCTTTAAAAAACGCTGCGTCTTAAAAAAGTGCTGATAAAAAGAAAAGTTAATTTTAAAAAAAGGCAAAAGAGAAACAGAAAGGAAAAACATGTTCTTAGTTTTTAAAGCTTAATTTCAATGTTGAAAATCCTAGTTTTCTATGTTACTGGTTATCTGCCTTAATGATACAGGAAAAAAGTGAAAATAAAGAATAAAATCTATCATAAAAGCTCTGTTAAAATGCTGTGCTGTATTAAAATAGTAAAAATGGAATAGAAACAAACTGCTCTTTATTCGTGAAACAAAAAGTGTTGAAAAAGAAACTTGAAATTGACTTTCTGGGTTATAATGGGAGGAAAATGAACAGTGCAAAACTTGTGGTTCTAATTTCAGTTCTTCCAATTTCACATTTCACTTTATCTTCTAAATAATAAATTTACAAGATGTGGGCAAGTTTTAGAACTTAACAAATATGTGTAAAAACTAATTTCAAATAATGTAAAGTAAAAATTTCATTTACAGATTATTCTTTATTAAATCTGTTCAAATTCGAAAAAAATAAAAACTAGTCAAAAAAATACTTTCCTGAATGTTGGTCCAATATTCGGCTAATATAAGGTTTGCCTCAATATTTGGCAAAAGGGGCGAACACTTGGTAGTGTGTTGGTATTTTTACAGTACAGTGGAATTTCCCATATCCATTAAGTCCGGGAAATAGATTTTTCCGGATAATGGGTCTTAAAGATAAACAAACATCCAAATGTCCTAACTTTAAAAAAAAGGACGATAATTAAGGTAAATTTCAACCAACTACGAATAAATCCATATGGTTGCGCTATTTCTGCAGACTTTGTTACATATTTCCACATGGTCTTTGAAACCTTGATGGAAATTTCGAATTACGCATTTTATTTGGCGCCATCTATTTTCAACCTACTCAATTAGCAACAATTTAAACAGTGAATCTGTGTGGTTTAGCCGATCATTCTTTCAGCAGGTATTAAAGAGAATTTTCCTTTCATTTTTAAAATCTCTACGTTTTAACACGATATTATCAAGATTGACAAACTTTGAATAGCGCACACACTCAATCAATCTCACGTGGATTTACGCTCAATCAATCTCACGTGGATCCCGTGGATTCACCCACAATCTCACGTGGATTTACGATCGCTTTTTTGTCAGTTATTGTTACCGATTTTAACAGTTTTTTAATGCTATATTATCACACATGGGAAATTTCCAATCGTGCATTTTTAGAATTATTTTTTGATGACTCGATTTGTGACGTTTTTAATATCCCAATTGGTTTTGTCGATCAACAATTTAGGATACCACATAGTTTTTAAAATTTTGATTTCATTTTTAACTGAAAGATCTGCAAGGTCCAAATCTTGCTTTTGAATAATCAATTAATGACCCACTGTGGGCGTGACATGTTCATCTCAAATTCGCAATTTTTTCAAAATGTGACATTGTTGCACACACTGAAACTAAGTGCGTTAATAATTCTTTTATGCTATACGTGAAAAATATACACTATTTTTTCATGCTGTAGTGAAATGCCAAATTTTTGATTTCGTGATATCCTATGTTTTTCATATTGTAGTCGAAATCAGAAATTGAACAAAATTCAGGTCTGGTAGAAATCAAAAAGAGGAATTTTGTGAAAAAGCTGAAAATTCTCATACCTGCTTACTTTTTTCAACAAGTTGCTAATGTGAAGAAAAAAAATTTAACTGGGAAATGTTTTGATTGTTAAGAAGTGTCCTGAAAAAATTACCCTTCCGGAAATGGACGTCCTGATATGGAACTTTTACATGACTTGAAAGCTTAGCTTTGAACTAAATACCAATGTCACATTGTATTTTTAGTAAGTTTATAAAAAAAAGAGATTATTACTGGGTTTTTTTTTCTTCGAAAAAAAAGGAAAAATAAAGCGTTCTACTCTCTCAATAACTTCTTGTTAGAATGTATGTCTCTGGTCAAATAGTGATGAAAAAGGTTTTATGTCAAAAACTTACTTTTGCCATGGAGTATTCAAATTTAAACTCATATAAGCCTAATTTTAGAATTTACAGGGCTGATTGTGCTCCAGAAAAAATCCGGATTTTCAGATTTTTCGCTAACAGTGAACCGGAAGTTTCCGGAGATCGCAGCTCCAGACGTTTCAGAAAATCATTAATCACAGAAGTTTCCGGAAATCAAATTTTCAAAGGTGGAACTTGAAATACATTTTATTTGTTTGTAAGGGAGAGCCAGATACTTTATAAGCTTATATTCATGATTAATATTCATTTTTTATCAGTAAATAGTTATTATAATCCTAAACTCAATAACGAAAGACTTATTTGTAAATTTTAATTTCTTCTCCATGTCATCATAGGTATGTGTAAATGGTAAAAGTATATGTAAAATTTTAAATATATTTTATGTAAACTAAGAAATACTGAGAAAAAGAAAGAAAAAAAACCTTGTATAATGTTTTTTTCAATTTAAACTGTTTTTTTTTTTTTTATTATTTTAAAAAAAACTCGAGAAATTTTCCGGAATTTTGACTTGGGCTCACAATCACCCCTGAATTTAAGATACTTATTATGAAAAAATTCCTTTTTTATCATTTTATTTCTAATTTAAATGGGTATCCAAGTTGCCCACAAGAATATTTTCTAAAAATATATTCATTCTCTATTTACTGTCTAAAGTAATGCTGTACCATTGCTTTCTAGGTATGAGGAGGAATTGGAAACGAGGGAGAGGTCAGTATAAAAATTGTTACCCAGATTCCCGTGAAAGAGCACCACCTGATCATGAAAGATATTCCACTCACCGATCATTTTCGAGAGGAAAAGAAGTAGAGTGCAGTGATCCAGAATTTCAATCCTTACATAGTCAACGAAAATTTCAAAATCCCACTTATTCGCAACATAGATCTCATTCCTCAGGCTATAGATCAGTGGATTATAATCCAGATAATTATTCAGACAAAATGGCATCGAATAATAATAATTTTAAACCTTATTCACCATCAGATGATAATGAAAATGAACCAATGAGTATTTTAGATGAGACAAGTTCTTTCCTTGAAAGGCTCAGAAATCAAAAACCATCTGAATTTATTATAGAATATAGAAAAAAAATTGATTTCCTTTTGGAACAGTCTACTAAAAAAAATTTAGAGAATGTTGAAAGAATGCACGCATATAAGCAACAAGGAACGCCGAGTGATATTTTTCAGGCACATGTCCATAATTTGCATCTCCAAAGGGAAGAGTTTGAAAATTTTGTAAAAAGTGCTAAGCAAAAATTATCTTCTTTGTTATCTTGTGAAATGATTGAAATTTTGCAAAAAGGTGATTCAATTCTTGAATCTGTAAAAAGTGAGTGTAAGCTTTTTGATAAAGTTCTCCCTGGTTACAGTCTAAAAAGTTCATTAGTTTCTAAATTAAATGATAACAGGGTTATCATTGTATCATCTGATTCTATGTACTATCTAAATGTTGTTTTCCCGATTTTATTGAAAAATGAGTACCCCAACCACCTATTGTTGTCCTGTGAAGCTAATGAGATATTAAGCTCCAGTTTGAAAATTAATGTGAATAACCTGTGTCCCAAAAGTAGTAGATCAGGTGGGAAGGGAAATGATATAAGGTTCTTTACTGCTGAGGAGTTGCTGAATTTTATTTTAAAAGATCCTAAAATAGTTAATAGAGAAAAGGATTTTATTTCGATTTGCAGATTACCCTTAAAACGCACCATTATAGTTGACATGTTATTAGCTAAGTTGAAAGATGTATTGGAGGATCAACAAGATTCTAAACTCATTTTATTATTATCATCATGTGATAAATCTGTAAAGTATGAAAGCTACTTTTCTGATTATGAAGTGGATATTATCACGCCACCTTGCCTTACATTTCCTGCTTCTACCGTCTGGAAAAAATCACCTCTGTTACCTACAGATGATTATATTGATGATGTTGTTAAAACTATTGTATCCATTCATTCTTTAAATGAAGATGGAGATATTATGGTATTTCTACCATCCATTCCTGATATTCAGTCTGCTTCAGTGGCCTTGCGAGCAAAGCTAAATTCTTTGTCCTTTACCGATTTAGATTTTGCTTTGCTTCATGAAAACAGAACTCAACCTGAGCAAATGAAATGGTTAAACATGTGCTATCAGAAACAATCCAAAAATAGAGTTGTATTTTTAGTTACAGACTGTGCCGAATCATTTGTAATTCCCTCTGTTTCGTATGTAATTGATTGTGGGTTAAAAAGAGAGCCATTGTATGATCCTAGTAAAAAATTGGATGTTTTAACTACTCACTTCATTTCTTGCGATAGAGCAAAGTTGCTCAAAAAAATAGCCGGTGCTCTTGCTAGCAATGGTGTTTGCTATCGATTGTATAGCAAAGAAAATTTTTGTGATGAAATGCCTGCATCAGAATGTCCTGAAATTCTTACTATTGATCCTTTTAATGCCATGATAAAAGTATATCAGTATGAACCTTACAGTGCTGCTGCTATAGAATTTGTGGAAAACCTCCCTTCAGAAACCAAATCTCGTGCTCTGAATTTATTAAAAAAATCAAATGCCATCAAAGATAATAAACTAACTAAATTAGGTGAAAGAATAATAAAGCTCCCTTTTCCTCCGTTATATTCGAAAGTTATTTCTGTTGGTATAGAATGGGAATTGGGATTTGAAGCTGTTATACTTGTTGCATTTTTGTCAGTAAAAGGAAGAATTTTCAAATATTTCAATGATACAGAATTACAGAGAAAAGTTGATGCTGTAAAGTGCCAATTGAATCAGAGTGAAAGTGATACAATTTCTTACCTTTATATTTATAAATTATGGCTGGAAAATAACTCAAGTGCTTCATGGTGTGAAAAAATGTATCTTAATTCTGATACATTAAAGCATGTCCATGTGAAAGTAGGAGAAATCTGTCAAATCGTTGAAGATAATCTGAAAAAAAATATAACTCGTGAGTTTAAAGATGAGGATGTAACTTCTTCATTACTTGATTTATTATTTGAATGTTTCAAAATGAATCTCTGTGTTTTTACTGGACATCACCGAAGTGGTTACAGGATGCTTTCCTCTCGATGTGTTTCCTTTTTACATCCTTCCTCTATTATATGCCAAACTGAGAAGTTGCCCGAGTTTATTGTATTCGACCATATGATTTCTACTACCAGAGATTTTTTAATTAATATTACTGCTATACCAAAAGATATCGTTATGAGTGCTTTGACTACTGAACAGTCGTTAGATTTCGATTACTCGGACATGTTTGAAAATACTTTAGTTGAGAAAGTTATTGAACCTGTTGGAGAAAGAATTATTAAGCAAGTTCTGCTTGGCAAGAAAGGACGCAAATTGAAAGAAACTGAAAACAAAATTAAAGCTACTCTATCAGACGAGTCTATTGTAATTGATCCATCCATAGAAAAAGGACGAATTAGTGTGTTTGCTTCTGAAGCTTGTATTGATGAGGCAGTAAGAGTTCTTGAAGATATTATCAAACAAGAAAATGAAAATCTTTTGAATTCTGAAGAAACTCATCTTCTTAAAATGATAAATGGTAATGTTGTTATACCAGTTGAGTTAAAATGGTTAAAGGGTGGAAAAATAAAATCTTTGATGGTAAAGCATAATAGTACAACTGAAAGCCAAGATAGTTTAGGTGATAAAAAACAAGCAGATAATGTACCTTATTCTATCAAAAAATCTATTAATATAAATTTCATAAGAAGGAAATGTCGTGATGTAGCTTTAGTAAAATTTTCTCCAAAGCATTTTGCATTTGCACGAAAATATGCTATGAGAAGTATCAACCTTTTTGGGGTTGAAGTTTTCGTTAGTGTTGATCAGAGTAATATTTTGGCTCTATCAAACTTACCAGCAGATGCAAGGCTAATTGAAGTTGAATCTGAATTAAGGAGGCTTTTGCCTCCTCTTATAGAGTTTGAAAGAGTTGAACTAAAATATGAACCTCCATTTGAAACCTCTTCAAATGATCTGCTAATTATTACACAAAAAATAGAAGATGTATGCAGGAAACACACTAAACTTGTTGACTTCAAAGTAGTAGTTAATATGCCAAAACCATCTGCCACTCTAATGAAAGTATATATAAATGTTTCAAATGATGAAGATATCGTATCAGCTTCTGACGAGCTTTCAAACAACTTAAAATTCCTTTTTGGTGTTCAGTGTACGCCTAATTTTAGTACTGTAATTAAATCCAGTCTCAAGATTATTAATGCCCTACAACCTCGTTTTGAAGAAAAACTGATAGAACTTGAAGAAATGGTAAAGGAAAGATTTGGTCACAATGGTCTTTTTAAGTTTGATATTTTCCCATTTGATGATCAAATATGCTCACTAAAAATGGCTTCTAGTAACTATGAAATATTACAAGCTTTGCAAAGGACTATTTATAGTTTGTTAGAAGGGGATGTATTGGACCACAATTTTAATAAAGACATTGGTAAGTTACTTTGCCATGGTGGACTGTTGCGGCTTAAAACTTTGGAAGAATCTTTTGGTGTTCACATTGTTTGTGAATACAAGACTAAATCATTAAGATTATTTGGCTCTGCAGAGAAATGTCACTCCGTTAAGCAACAAATTCTTCAATTTATACTTGAAATCGAAACAGAAACAGCTAAAGAGATTTCTTTAGCTACTAAGAGCAATAACAGAATTCTACTGAAAACTTTATTAGTTCAATATGGTGCTGACTTAGAAAATTTTATTGGTTCTTGTGGACTTAGATTAGCTGTACTTAATTTTAAGTCTTGTACACTGACCTTGCATGGTGATGAAGACAGCATCATTAAGGTGATCATTAAATCGATTAATTCTTAGTTACAATTGGTTTATTTAAAATTTGTAATTGTTAGAGTTCTAAATTACTACTTTTTACCTTTAGTTATTACAAGGCCGAAGGTTCACATGTTTTTCCTAGCTTTTAATTCAATAAAAAACTATGCACATTGAGCAGAAATTTTTAATTGAAACTTGTCAAAATATGAAGCATTAGGCTGTTAAGCTGTTTGAGCTAATTTAAGCATAATAAAAACATGTTTCAAAGCCTGCATTAAGCTAATGAAGCTGCACTATGTGCTGGATCTTTGCTTTTTTTGTGACTGTGAAAAATTAAAAAAAAAAAAAAAAATGCATGAATTTTTTTTAAAAAATTGCTTTTATCAGTAAGTTTATATGTTTCTATAGTGAAGAGGGCTGCACATAAAAGATTAAAATGAAAAAGGAAAACTGAAATTTTTAGTAATAAATTTTCATGAAAAAGTCATTTTACTAATATGTACTTTCTATTAAATTTTAACTCGGTGGGGGGATTAAGAAGGAAAAAGGGAATATTTCCGTATCGTGATCTGTCGCGCCAACTGCAATCCCCAAGGAGCCAAATAGATTTTAAACTTTCAAATTTTTTTTAAAAAAAACATGTAGATGTTGCCCGGGGGTGGCTACGAGTTATACCTTTCGAGTTGGTCCTTTTCTGTGATGTTTTTTTTTTTTAGTTTCTCGCGAGCCACTGCCTGGAAGTTTCCAAGACTTGGTGATTATTCTGCCACAGATAATGATACGGAAATCTCCCCTAGGAAAATAACTCTAAATATGTTTTATGAAAATAAATAAACTTATCAAAATAAAATGAATGTAAATGTCTTCATGCTTAATGGTGTAGTAAGGCAACCATGGAGAAAATAAAATTTATACTACTTAATAATTTAGTAACTGTTATGCAGTCGCATTATGATGATAAATGAAACATTATGGAACTCAAACTAATTTTGATAGAAAAGTCAATTCATATTAGTTCAAAATTATTTCTTTTATTTCGTATTAGTTCAAAATGGATAAATTTGAAATGATCTCTTTTTAGCTAATCCAATATCCGTTTCTTTTCATTAAATAGTGATCTGTTGATTGTCTTATCTAATAATTATTAGTATTTTGATCTTTTTCCTTATAAAAAAAGTTTAAGGCTTGCCGTAATTATTGATAAATAAAACATCAATCAAGAGTCACTGTTTTTTATTTTATGTTTCTATTTACTAAAACTTGAATATTTGAAAAAGAAAAATTTACTGATTTTATTTGCAGCTCTTAAAGTTTTTTAATAAAAAATATTTGATCGTTAGATCTACTTTCTGATATTAGATTAACATATTTAGTGACAGTCATTTGAATTCTAAATTTGTAACATCAAAATCTTTTCTTTTTTTTAATAACTTGTTAAATATATCTATTTAAATCAACAAAGAAAAGTAGATAGCTATTTTTATTTCATCCTATTTCATTGTATTTTTTGCTTAGTACATATGTATTTCTTTCAGGCTGAATTTATTTTAAAAGAATTAGCCAGCAGTATAGATCTCAATAATTTTGCTGATGTGTTAGACGATGAAGAAGTTTGTCCTGTGTGTGTATGTCGCGCTCAGAATTTAACACATCGCCTTGAGATGTGTGGACATTTATATTGTTTTGAATGCCTACAAGCCTTAGTTCTTCAAGCTCAGTTTCCAATAAAGTGCTGTTTAGAAGTAAGTGTTTATATGTCTTTAATTGTCTCTCTGTTTATAAAATAATTAGAATAATTTGCATATTATATATTTTCGATGAAGTCTTTTTTTTTCTCAAATTTTTTAAAGATATTTTTCAGTAATGTATTAATGAATTAATACAGCTACAATTTATTAGCTAAAGAAAACTTCTTACCTAATGTGTAGTTTCCAGAGGTGCCTGCCAACTATTACGATTTATCCACAATTATTACAATTTCATAATCAAGATTACAATTTTGCAGTTTAGTAATATAAATTATAGTTTTTTAGTATTTCCGTCATACAATACTCTGTTTAAGATAGATAAGTTCTTTTCCCCTTAAATACCTTGAGTTTCAAAATTTTCCTTTTTTCAACTAATCAATGATTTTTTTCTGCTTTTAAAAACACAATATAAATACATGGTGCTTAGCATTTTAAAAAAGAGCTTAAAGGTACTTATTTCCGTTTTTTAAAAGTCCTTAAAGGTGCTTTTTTTCATTGGGTGTTATTAAAAATTGCTTAATTTTCCCTTTTCAAATAAGAGATTTGTTTCTTTACCACGTCGATTTTCACTACGTATTATGCAAAAGCGTGCCTTCCAGGTAGTTCTATTAAACGTTTTCTCGGTTTATTCAACCACAATATATTTTGGGACCCCGTCGATCCATGGCCTATGAAAGCGGCAATAATTTTACATGTTTGATGAAATACTTGCGAGTCCACATGTGCTTCTACTGAGCTGGGTTCAGCGAGATTCTAGCACTCTCATGTGCAACTCTGCTGCAATTTGCAAGATATTCTCAATTTCAGGCTTCATTTCCCACCCTCTGGTATCGAACCAAAAAGTCTCTCTATCTTTTTATAATGGCTAATATAATCAAGAAAAGAGTTCTTTGTCAGAAACTAGTTATTTTAACATGATCATGTAAGATCTTTGAAAATTATTTTGCATTTTGTTAATGTATATAGTGCTTAAAAATATTTTTTGAGGGCTTAAATAGTACTTAAGAGGTGCTTATTTTTTGTTAATAAATTTACCTATGCACCCTGAAATAAGTAAAATTAAAAAGCAATTTTTTATAAATATGAAAAAAGCAGAAAATTCTCATTATTCTCCCTTCCAACAAACTATTCTAAACTTTTATCTTCTTTCCTTATAGAAAAACAAAAGAACAACATAAACTCAAGTCTGAAATGGTGTGAGAAAAATTTTTAGTGATTAAAAAAACAAGGATTACTTCTAATTTAATCAAAAACTAGAAAATTAATTCCGAATAATCAATTTTATGCTAAGTATAAAATTTCAATGTTAATTCAATACCTTAAAGTGACATTACTTTTTTTTTTAAATTTAAAATCAAATTCATGCATAAGAGCTTGTTAACATACCTATTACCTAGGTAGAATTGAGATGTATTTATCTTTAAATTAGGCTAATTTGAATTTCTTTAAAGCAAACTGCACACATTTATGTGTTAATTTTCTTCTGTTTATTGATAGCTAATTTGGTACCTCTGAGTTTTATATGTCATTCTAAAAAATAGGAAATATTTGCTTTTCTTATAATGGAATTAAAAATATTTTTACCAACTTATAAAATTAAATATTTTTGCATGCATTTTGCTCAATTTTATTGATGTGAACGGTTGTATTTTGTTTTCTTATAAATGAAATAAATAGAACGGAAAAGGCTTAAAGCTGAATTGATGCATGCAATTTATACCAAATTTAGATAGGTGTCTATATCTGATTCATAGCATAGTAAATAACAAAGGAGGCAATAAACATTTGAACTGAAAATCTAAACTGAAATTTGGAGGCTTTCAGACCTGCATTAAATGATATACTATCTGTAATGATATACTATCTGTAACATTTTACTAAATTCAGGGCTGATTGTGCTCCGGAAAAAATCCGGATTTTTTGCTAACAGTGATCCGGAAGTTTCCGGAGATCGAAGGTCCAGACGTTTAAAAAAATAATTGATCTCAGAAGTTTCTGGAAATCAAATTTTCAATGGTGGAACTTAAAAACACAGTTTATTTTATTTGTTTGCAAGAGAGAGCCAGAGAGATACTTTATAAGCTTATATTCATGATTAATATTCATTTTTTATCAGTAAATAGCTGTTATAATCATAAACTCAAGAAAGAACGACATATTTGTAAATTTTAATTACTTATCCAGGTCATCATAGGTATGTGTAAAATTTAAATATACACTGGTTATCATAAATTAAGGAAAAATCACAAAAATAGCGATAACTCTTTCAAAAGTAAGCCAAACCGTGCAAAATTTGCATATGTTGTCCACTAAGAGTAGCTGAGTAAAATTGCAATATGCAAATTAGTGGCGCTGCACTCGGCTTACGTCATCTGCCTGGAGCATAAAAGTCCAAGTTTGAGAGAAAGCACACAAATTTTACTGTGATTGCGACATTGAAAATCTGAGATAGCCAATTCGTAATAATGACCTCTAGGCATCATTTGCCTGAAGAACTACGATGGAGAGCCATCGGGAGACTAGAGGCAGGGCAGAGTCAATCAGAAGTGGCCAGATGGCTAAATGTGAGTCCATCTGTGGTTCATAGACTTTGGAGGCAATTTCAAACCACAGATTCGGCATCTAGGAGGTTCAGTCAAGGACGGCCAACTGTTACGACCAGTGCCGATGACCGATATTTGACATTAAGTGCACGCAGGAATAGAACCGCTACTCCGACACATCTTAGATCCTCTCTTGCTGCAGCCACCGGAAGGTTGGTGTCAACGTCAACTGTGCGCAGAAGGCTCCACGAAGGTGGTCTGTATGCGAGACGACCAGCCATTTGCGTGCCGCTCACATCACGCCATAGGAGAGACCGTTTGCAGTGGGCCCGACAACATGTCCACTGGACGTCAGATCAATGGAGGCCTGTTCTCTTTACGGATGAGTCCAGGTTTAGTCTAGAAAGTGACAGTAGACGTTATTTGATATGGAGAGAACCTGGGACCCGTTATCATCCATCAAACATCCGTGAAAGAGATGCATACGGAAGAGGCAGTGTCTGTGTTTGGGGAGGCATATCCTTAGGAGGGCGCACATACCTCCATGTCTTTCCAAGGGGAACCGTGAATGCTCAGGTTTATCGAGACAACATCCTTGATGCTTATGTGCGCCCATATGCCGGGGCAATTGGTGATTGCTTCCTGTTACAGGACGATAATGCAAGACCACACAGAGCTCGCATTGTTGATGATTATCTTCAACAGGAAACAATTACTCGCATGGAGTGGCCAGCTCGATCCCCGGACTTGAATCCTATCGAGCACGTTTGGGATGCTCTAGGGAGGCGTGTATCTGCCATCAATCCGCCCCCTCAGACCCTTGCCACGCTTGCAACTGCTTTACAAGAGCAATGGCTCTCACTTCCTATTGAACTGATAGACCGCATAATTGAAAGCATCACACATCGCTGTTTGTGCTGTATTGCTTCTAGAGGCAATCATATTCCATATTAAAGGTACTTTTTCTATTGCAAACCGATACTTCCAATTTGTTTATTTTATACATGTGCTAATTTCTATACTACTATTAATGTCTGATAATTTCTTTTTATGTTGTTTAATACCTTACTATGTGTTGTATATTGTGGGTAAGTTTCATAAAATTCCATGTGTAATTTCTTGAGTTATCGCGATTTTTGTGAATTTTCCTTAATTTATGATAACCAGTGTATTTCAAGTGAACTAAGAAATAATGAGAAAAAGTTAGAAAAAAAACCTTGTTTAAATTTTTTTCAATTTAAACTGTTTTTTTATTATTTTTATACATATATATTTTTTTAACTCAAGAAATTTTCCGGAATTTTGACTTGGGCTCACAATCACCCCTATAAATTGGTCTCATGGTCAATCATTTAAAAATCTTATTGCCCATACTTGGTTTAGAAAAAATTTAATAGCAGAGTTATACTTGTCCTAGAAAACTTATTAATTTAATTTTGCAAAACTTTCTAAGAATTATCCATATCTTATGATGTTTGTCCCAAATCTCGAGCAATTACATAAGACGAATTTGAAAAGAAACCCAAGAGTATTTTAGAAAAAAAGCAATTGTTGAACCAAAAATAAGTGATAAAAGGCTTTGTGTAATGTTCAAAATCAACGTTCAAATGTACTCCTAGTTATTACTTAAAGTGCTTAGGTCATATATTTTTGGCTTTTAACTAATCCTATTCTAACGCTTCTAAGAGGTGGAATTTTTTTAAAATAAAAATATTGTTTTCTAAATAGCGTTAAATAAAAAAAATTTTTTAAAAGAAGGTGTGAAAATGAAGTAATGTTAAATGAATTGTGTCAAAATCTATTTATTTATATCAATCTGAAAGTTGTTTTGTGACATTCTATGAGCAAGTTTTACTAATTCCTTATTTGTAAGAACATTCTAATTTAATTAAATTATCCACTCAGCAAAAACAGTGTTATTAGATGCATAAACTATGATCAAGGGAAAAGTCTCCTAAAATTTTTCCATTCAGAAACTATCGGTGAATTAAGATTAAAAAGAATTTTAAAAAACTCCAAAATTTTAATTAGTTAGTTTTAAATTTTCTATTTGTTCTATATAGTTAAAAACTATTCATGCAAGCCACTCTTAAAGATTATTTGAAAATTTGACGTTTGATTTTACAAGTTAAAATTACTTTTTGTTTGTTTTTAAAATTGTGTTTCAATTAAGTCAAACTGTTTATTTTGCAGTTGAGTTTTTTTTTTAAGAAATAAAAATTATGCGATTTAATAAATTGAAATTTATTATTAATAAATTATCACTAATAAATATATTTATTAGGGCAAATTAAATTATAATTTATTAAATCACGTAATTTACTGTTATTATAAATACAGTTATTTTTTCAATTAGCTATATTTTTATCATTATTTTATTTTTGTAATAGTGCCATTTTGCATTTATTTTAGGGATGCAATAAAGAACTTATTTTAGATGATATCAGCAAGGCACTTGAATATGACCAGGCAAAATTGGATGCCTTATTGAAAAAGTCTATGGAAAAGTATCTGGAGGATCATAGGGAAGAATATATTTATTGCCCAGGACCAGATTGCTCTATGTTCTTCAATAAAAATGGCTTCTCTGAATCCAAACATACTTGTTCTTTGTGCCTCAATGATATATGTATCAAGTGAGTAAATAATCTTTCTTATAAACATTTGGTTACATTTTAAAGCATGGATTATAGTTTGCATGGAATCATAAATTAGAACATTCCACTATACTTAGAGATGGTGTAATGACTGTTCTCTTAAAATCAATAAAATTTGGTCCAATCAAAAAGCTATTCTATTCATGAGGATAAAATTTCTTTCATCATATGTGAATAAAAGTACATTTATGTGTAACTTGGTATAATTCTTAACTGTAAGAATTTCTAAGGACATAGTTGAGGGGTTTTTAAGGGAGTCTGGACCTACCCATTTTTAAAGATAGAAATTTATATAATAATCATATGTATTTACACCTCTCTCTCTGCCTGTATATGTATATATAAGTGTGTTCCGGCCCGCGAACTTAAATATATTAGCTCTCATTTTTTTGTGGACAATTTTCGTAAAAAATCTATATTGATCTAAAATACATCTCTCGTTTAAAAGAAACCCTTATTTCTTCGTTTCTGTGATATTTAACATACCAACGATGCAAAAGAAAGTTATTTCTCAGGTTTTGCATCCAAGAAAATATTTATTCAAATACAAAAATAATTGTGTATGTTGCTCTTTTTAATTTCGTTTTTTATTTTATATTATTTACATATTTTTTTATTTTGTGAATATAATTTAGCATGTGTGTATCAGAAATTTTCTCGAAGAAATTCTCTGATTTATTTTTTTGAAACCACTCATTCTGTACAAAATGAATTACATATGTAAATTAATTTAAAATGTAAATATCTATTCTCTGGTGGTTGCAGCAGACAAACCTCAATTCTCTCATTGAACATTTTGTGTGCTACTATGTAAGTTATAATGCCAACCTTTTTAAAGTTTTATATCTTAGCAATTAGATATTTGTTGCACATTAATTGTTTAATACTTAGGTGCACTTTAAAGCTATTGTAGCCAGAATTTTTTAATGTGCAATTAAATATTTTTAAAAATCTGCTTCTTATTTTAATTTGTAATTCAATACTTTTGTTTTGTACAACTTGATAAAAATCTGACAGTAATATTTAATGTTCCTTTGAACATAAAAGAGCCCTATATAAAATTATGATAAAGTTACAGCCCGCCATATGACTGGTGTTTTTAATTGTGGCCTCCGGCCTCATGTAAGTTGGAAACCCCTGGGCTAGATGATGCCTGAGAATCTCTGAATTGTTATGCTGTTTGGCAAAAGTCGGGTCAGAGAAATTTATTATTCTGTTTGAGTAGCAAATCTGTGTAAAATGTGTGTTTTAAATTTTAAACTATTGCTCTATATTTTGCATGATATTAAGTGTAATGAAATATTATTAATTAAAATTTGAAATGTAGCAAGTTTTATTTTTTAAGCTAGGTCATTAAAACTCTAAACCCATTCCTGGAAGCAATAAGCAATATGTTAAATAAGCATGATTGGGATTGTACACATGTTTTGAAATTATATTCTTAGTAAAAGTCCTGCCTTCTAATTGTGCTGTTATCAACCAACCAGACACTTGCTTTATTCAATATGATTTTGTGCATACACTGTATATGTTGTCTGTAATATAAATACTTTTTAATGTTTTAAACATAATGAACTTGCTTTGAACATTTTGTAATAACCCATAAAACAAAAATTAAGTATTTTGCAGCTGAACCTAATTGCTGAAACTGAGAATGTTGTCCTAAACCTTTCATCTTTTTATATATATACTGTTTGAAATATATATGTAATTGTATATATGAAATATGTATGGGAAACTTCAAAAGATATTAAACACTAGTTATGTTTTAATTAATAATCCTGAATTACAATGGATGCGTTTTGAACATTTTTTTACTAATATATTATTTTAAGTTTTTTTTAGTAATTGAATGTATTGTGTAAAAAGAGGGGGGAGAGTTTCTAAAGATTTCATTGCTAAAAAAAATGATTTGGAAATTTTCATTTCAAGTTTATATTTTCTGGATTTTAGAAGAATATTTTTATTTTTTACCTTTTTAATATTTTAATTGCTTTATTATTGATTTCTTAAATGTTTATACTTTTCATTTTAGGTGTAATGTTGTGTATCACCAAGGATTTTCATGTGAAATGTATCAAGGTTCAAAAAATGATCCTGATTACTCATTTAAAGTATGCATTTGTTATTTTTGTTTGAAAAACAATTTAAATTTTAAGTTCTAAATATAATCATTATACTTAAAATAAGACAATACAATTAAAAGATGATAAAAGTTTAACTGTTTGTAGACAGTGCTTTTTAAATGCATTTTTACCATGAAGACAACAAGTTTTTTTTTCCATATATTTTGTATTTTTATCTAGTGGAAATCCTGGAAACTTAGAAATTATTTATCTCGAAACAATACTAAAGATCAGACTGTTGTAGAAATGTTAACCCTGGAAAAAATGTCACTTATTACTATATTGCCCAAAGTTCTTAAGATTTAAAATACGACTGCAGTTCAAAATTGAAAGAATTTTCATATTCCATTATAACAAACTTGTGATCCATTTTAAACAAAATTTTCTAAAAATAGGTTGATATAATGCTAAAAAAAAAAACCATTTAACAGTTATTGTGCACATGCTTGTGAGTAACAAGCATTGGAATCGGAGGGTACAAAACTGGTTACAGAATCGAACAAAAATTTTTTAAAATAAGATTAATAATAAATTTGGTTATCTTCTAGTTGTTAATCTTCTAGTTGTTAATTTTCAAATATATCTTGGTTTTATAATTTTATGCTGGAAATAGGCAGTTTACCTGAGGCTAAAACTGAGTGATGTTAAGATTTTGGCATATCATCACTCTTACATTGCAATGTTCCGTTACATTAATGTTTTATATCACATAATTTTGAAATCTTGCACTTTTTCAGCATTTGATTGATTTATTAAGACAATTATATTCTTGTCATAAACTCAATCCTCAGTTACATAACAAACAAAGTTTCAAAAATGCTATAAACTTATGTAGTTATCAACAATAAATTATATTATTTTTTAACAAAAATTAGTAAATCAAAGCAGTAAGATCAGTGCTCTAAGAACACAGTGAAAAAAATTTAAGAAAAAAAAACAGCATAGGATGGTGTGCAGCAAGAATAAGCACACTGCAGACAATGTCTTAATTTAGTAATATAATCATAAAATCAAATTAAAAACACACATTGAGCCAACATTTATAAAAATCTTTATAAACAGAAAATAAGAAACTTTTTTTTAATTTATTAAGAAAACTTGAAAATTTAAAGAGCAGCTAATTGTTAAAATACATGTTATTTACAAATCACCTCCATCATAAATTTAGTATATTACTATCAATACTTATTTAAGAAAAAGGAATGTGTTAAAAAGTAAAATATTAAAATTTTGAATATAGTTGCAATTTTTTTATAAACTTTGAATTTTTATATTTTCTAATAATGATTTTTTTTCTTAATAATTAAAGAGGTGGATGTCTTTGCAAAATAGTGGTTAAAAACTATTAAAAATGGTAAAGTTTTTTATTTTAATTATTGAAATTTCATATTACTACAATGCCATATTGTTTAGAGAGGAGTTCCAAATTGGAAAGTTCCTGAAAGCAATCAAGTGGGTCATCATAATAAATGTTAATTCAATTTGATGAATTTTTCTGTCAAATTGGGTTATCAAATTAATAATCCCTCAAGAAAACATGAGTAAATACTGCAAAATGGATACTCTGATTGCATTGATCTGTAACTTACTGGTAAAGTTACATAAGATGACTAGACCCTCTTCATCTTGGAATCTAGATTAAATTTTTAATTTTTCCCACTTGACAAACTTTTGATGATATAGTAATAATAGATAGAGTTTAAAAAAAGTTTTTTTTTTTTTTTTTTTTAAAAAGGACCGCTTTATTAGATAGGGTGTGTAGCGTTTTTAAAAAGTGCTTATAGGTGCTGATTTTCATTTTTTTGAAGCCCTTAAAGGTGCTTTTTTCATTGGATGTTTTTAAAAAGTGCTCAATTTTCCCTCTTTCAATATGAGATTTTCCCTTTACCATGTTGATTTTCGCTTCGAATTATGCAAAAAGACACAGTTCACATTGTTCTATTCAACGTTTTCACAATTAATTCAACCCCAATCTATTTCGTCGTATTGTCAGATCGTAGTGTATGAAAACCCCATTCATTTTACATTATTCAAAATTTCAAAAACAATGCCAAAAGGTTTTCTTTTTGACATGACGGTTAAAACAAGATAAAACTTTCAATTGTCAAAAACTTTCAACCCTGCCTAATTATGATATTTTTTTGAAGTGCTTGAAAATAATTTTTGAGTGCTTGAAAAATGCTTAAAAGGTGCTTATTTTTTGTTGAATAATTTGGCTACGCACCCTGTTAGATAAAGAGAAATACGGGTTGATAGTTTTTAGAACTTGTATGAATTTTACCTCAAAGCTTTAAAGCAATAAAATGATGTGATTTGTGGTTTTGAGCAAGTAATTTAAAACTACACGTTTCTCAGTTTTTAGAATTTTTTTAAAATCTAATCTTATTTCAGTTTAAATATATGAAGTGATTTGAATAGCATTAAAAAATTTCTTTAACGTTAATTGCATTAAAATATAGATGCTTATCAAAAATCTAAAAATTAATAAGTGTTTACTATTTAAATATTTTTCAAATATTGTAGATTGTATTTGCATAATTTTGTGCAACAAAAATTAATGGAGAATCTAAAATACAGCACACTTTATACCTCAAATTTTGATTGGGGGATGGCCTTATATTTTACATATATCAAAAGATAGTGCCAAATAGAGTAATCTAGTATCAGTTTATTTGTGAAAATGAAATGAAAAGGATTAAAATTAAAATTCCCCCCCCCCTTATCTCCAACCTTTCAATAGTTGAATTCCTTTGAGAGACTAAGGGTTTCTTAAATGTAACTTCATGGTTACTTAAATGTTAACTTTGTATTAAATGTGTGACATTTAACATTAAGATAACATTGATGTAGTTCAACATGGTGCATAGCGTTTTTAAAAAATGCATAAAGGTGCTTATTTTCAATTTTCGTTATTTAAAAGCCCTTAAAGGTGCTTTTTTCCATGGGTGTTTTTAAAAAAGTGCTTCAATTTCCCTTTTCTAAGATAATTTTTTTTTCTCTACCTTGTCGATTTTTGTCATGTATTATGCAAAAGCATGCTTTGCACATTGTTCTGTTCAGCATTTTCACAATTCATTCAACCACAATCCATTTGAGCCTACCGTTTGAGCTATGGACCATAGCATATGAAAGCTTCAATAATTTTACATGTTTGATGAAATATTTGCGAGTTCGCTTGATATCGAGCCGAAAAATCTCTCGGTCATTTTATAACGGCTAATATAATCAAGGAAAGAGTTTTTTGTTAGAAACTAGTCATTTTCTCATGATCATCTAAAGTTTTGGAAAATAAATTTGCATTTTGTTAGTTTATGTAGTGCTTAAAAATATTTTTTGAGTGCTTGAAAAGTGCTTATTTTTTGTTGAAAGATTTGGCTACGCACCCTGTTATGGTTACTTAAATGTTAACTTAATATTAAATGTGTGACATTTAACATTATGTTAACATTAATGTAGTTCAATTTTAGTTGCGTTTTAGTTTTAAAAATTTTTAACGATCTGCTGTAAAAAATTGTATATTCTATTCTTTATTTATTTATATTGAATCGCAATATTAAATTTTTATTCAATTTCACTGCAATAATTATTTCGATTATGTTTTTCTCTTTTAAGATCTGGCAAAAAGAATCATCTGAATGTAAACAATGTCCCAATTGCAACACTGCTATTCAAAAAGATGGAGGATGTGATCACATGACATGTAGAACTTGCCATTCACACTTTTGTTGGGTTTGCGTACAAGAATTTCCAGATGCAGACGCTGTATACAATCACATTCCTTTTTGTCCAAAACACCCCAGATGGTGATAAATATTGTTTTGTAACCCAATTTGTTTTGTTAATTATGACTTGTTTTTCATGAAAGAACTTTTCCATTTACGTAAGATAGTATCTTAAAATGTAAATCCATCCTGTAAAAATAAGCTTAAATTTTTACAGGATGGATTTTTTTTTTATTGATAAATATGTATTGATTTTTTTTATGTTCAAAATATGTAAGGATAGGATAATTTTTTTATAATATGTAATATAAAAGTGTGTGGCAGATATGATTAATTAAACTCTTTAATTAGTTTGTGGCATGTCCAATCATATAGTTAAGTAATTCAAATTTTCTATAGCTCTAACTTCAGATGCCGAATTTTCAGTGTATTTACTCTGAACTAAAATTAGTGTACATTGTACCAGGTCTTTAAGTATTTGTGACTTTAGTTAACTTTAAATTTTTATTTTGCAAAATATTGATTACTAAACAATATATTTTACTAAAATTGTATGTCTTTAAACAAAATGGAAATAACTATACCTTCATTACTTAATGCACCTTTGCGGCATGTCCAATCTTTTAGAGTGAGTTAAGTAATTCAAATTTTCTACAGCTTTAATTTCAGATGCAGAATTTTATGGTTATTTACTTTTAAGTTAAATTAGTGACAATTTTACCAGATCTTAAAGTATGCATGACTTTAGTTACTTTAAATTTTTGTTTTGCGAAATGTTGATTACTACACAATATTATTTACTAAAATTTTATATTTTTTACGAAATGATAATAACTAGTATCACTTCAAGTAGCATTTAAAATTTCATTCATCTTTTTTGAAAGTGGTAATGCTATCAAATGTAACAAAACCTAAATTCTTAAATATTCATCAGTGCTTTATGTGTTACGTTATTTCATAAAATTGAATTTTGAATAAATGTCAAAAGATATTGAGGCGTGTATTTTTTAGCAACTTAAAAGTCGTGCAATTAAAAAGTCTTGTGTTTCCTTAACGTTGCAAATTTTTTTTGAACAAGCATATGCTTTTAGGAATATAACAGGAAGATAAATATTGAATTAAATCACAGATCCTGATTGATTTAGTATTGAACAGAAATACCGCTTGCTAACACATGAATTGCTGAATTGAAACTAAAATTTGCTATGAAGCTGTAATGAATTTTCATTTCACTGTGTATAAAACAAATTGTTTTCAATTTTTGTATTATTTACTTTAAATTTAAAAATTATACTATAATCTTATATTTATGCTCAACATTTGTATTGTGCCTTATACTTTGAAATATTCATGTATTTTGTTATTATATTTTGTATATTTTCTATTTTTTTTTTACACTTAATGTTAACACAAATCAAAAATATGAGCATTTAGTGGAGAGAGTTACAAAAAAGATTAAATATTTAGTCTATTAAGCTAGTCTACATTATTTGCCAAACTTTGAAATATCTTTGTTGATTATAAAACATTGTAAAATATTGTTATTTTTACATTGTAAACATAAAGATGTAAGAAATTATATATCTTTTGGTAAAACTGTCATTTAAATATCACTTTTATAAAATAAACTTTGTGTATAAAGGAAGAGAATTTGTTTATCATTTTTTACATAACTTTGCTGTAATTGAAAACACTTAAAATTTTAAAAAATGATTTTATTGACACTTTGTGGGATTTATAGAAAATTATGTCAATAGTTAAACAAATATAATGAACTTGTAAGCTAATATTGACCATATCAAAAGTAGGCATGAACAAGTTGGATAAATAACAGTGATTAGATAAATAGCTATTTCTTAATTCTATATGTAATAACTAAAAATGAGTTTATTGAAATAATTTAATAATACTTAACATTATTTTTATGTTCCTTTTTTTTAAATAAAAAAAAGAAAGTTTATTATTATAGACATTTATTTAAAATGATATAAAAGTGAGATAGTATAATGAAGAATTTAGTTTTGTTAATTATTTATTCATAAATGGAAAAAAAGACGGCTAAATGTGCATTCCGGGAAATTTTGCATATGCAAGGAGAAAGAGTGCACAACCTGCTGCCCTCTTAAGCTACTAAACATAATGATTTTTTTTCTTTGAAATCAAAAAATAAAAAGTCAAACATTTTAAAATGCTCTTTTAAGTCATTACTTTTTAATGCGCTTAATTTTTTCAGATTCTATTGTAAATCTGTGTTGATCTCGATCGCTTTTTCAAATGTTATTGCAACGAAATTCCGAATGTTTTTTAAAAAATCCAATATTTTTAATACGATTTTCGAATTTGAGTAATCACTTTTAGACTTTATTTTTTCCGATTTCATCATAAATCTCTTAAAAACGATCGACTTTTGGATCGTTTTTAACCATTTACGTCTATTTCCATGTGGTTTTTAAATTCCCTATACATTTACAACTCGCGAGATATAAATTGCAGTTATTGCTATGCTTTTCTACCTGATTTTGAACATACCGTATTTTTACTACTATATTATTACAATGCGGGAGTTAAAAATCGTTTTTGACGATTTGAAACTCCTATTTAAACAATAACTTTTTGACCCGCTTCGTTTTCATCGTATTCAAGTTATTTTTCAATCATTTTTTCGCCGGTTTTTGCGATGTTTCCCACACGGTTTTAAAAATTCGTAATTTTGTTACGCGTTTCTAGTTATAAATCACGCATTCAAATAATTACTCAGTCCCGCTTTATTTGTGCCAATTTCATTGTGAATTCAATCAATATTTCCCCTGTAATTATTGCAATGTTTCTTCGTGATTTTGTCATTATGAAACGCAAGTTTCTAATCGCACATTTAAATAATCACTTTTTGAGACTCGTCGAAATTTACGTTCTTTTTCGTCGTTTTTCCCCCCCCCCCCAGGCAATTAGTACCATGCATTGTGGTATCTAGAATCCCGATATATGAAAACAATGTTATTTCAACCTGAAAAACCGGAGGAAAACACGAATTTTTAAACTGTTCCTTGTTTATAATTTATTTTGTTGAAAAAGAAAACGTTTTCTATTTAAGAACTTCTAATAATTCAAGAAATAGAAATATCTGAAGTATAATAGACATTAAGTTATACTTCGTATAAGTAGTATAATTTTATGTTTTATAATAAACATTAAATTATACTAAGACACTGAAGAATAAAATCCAAATAAACATTGAATTTTATTTTGTACAATAATGGTTTTGTTTAATTCTTATAAAAAAAATTTTAATTGAAATATTTTTTTAAAATTTATATTACTCATTACAAAATGTAATTTTTTTACACTTTCATTCTGTGAGCATTACAGTTTCTCTCTCTCTTTTTTTTTATTAATATTAGTATGTCGTGGGTACCGGCTTGTCTAAGAAGTAAAGATGGTTAGCATGCATTATGTTTACCACATTGCAATCACCCTGACTTTGGTCTTAGGATATTGTGGAGGCTTCATTTCCATGACTTCCTTGGCTGGCAATTAGCAGTTGTAGGAGTGTTGCTTAAAGATAATTATTGAACTTTTTTGCAATATTTTTCGAGATTTTATAAATAAGTTCAAAATTGCATTGAGTCACCCATTTCTTAAGATGGGGAGCAAAAATGAAGCTACCTTATTTAGGAGGTTAGCATTCCAAATCTATCTAGGGAGGAAATAAAAATCTTTGTTAGTTTGGAAAAAGCACGTCTGTTTGTTTTCGTAACGTAATCTTCCATATCTAATTGATTAGTATATATACCTTAAACACTCGAACCTTTAAGATTGCATTTTGAACTGTTAAAAAAAATAGTGATTACATTGAAATGTAATGTTTTAATGTACTTAATATATATGTTACTTCTACTATATAAGCATTGAAAATATCTAATGCATACGCAAATTAACGCGATTGTAACATAAAATTCAAAATGTTAATTTAACAGTAACATTCTTTAAAATTAATATTTCTTTTTGTTTTAGGAAAACTATAATCATTTCTTGATATAAAATTTAAAATACAGGGTGTTTATAAAGTCCCAGACCCATTTTGATGTTTAATAACTCAAAATAATAAAGATAGATTGAAATGAATAATATAAATGGTTAGATAGACTCAAAATTGGACCTCTTCGCCCAATACATCTTCCTGGAAAATGGTCATTCAAAGAACTACGAACGATGATACCCCAATGAGGTGGTGCAAAATCTTGTTGCAAAAAGACATGTGGCTGAAGCTCTTCTAGTTGTGGAAATACGAAGTTTTCCAACGTGTCTAAGTATACGACTGATGAGACCGTCTTTTCTGTAAAAAAGAAAGGCCCAATGACTCGGTCACCTGATATAACGCCGCTGGACTCTCTTCTTTGGGGATTTATAAAGGACAATGCTTACAGGAGGATCGTGTTGAACGTTGATGACCTAAAAGCCAGAATAACAACGCAATAGCCTCTGTGGATGCCGACATGCTTGCCGCTACCTGGTGTGAAATTGACTACCGACTTGATATTCTCCGTGCGACGAAGGGAGCACACGTGGAAGTTCATTGACAAGGGTCATGAAACTTTTTGAGTCTATCTAACCATTTATGTTATTATTTTTAATCTATCTTTATTATTTTATGAGTTATAAAACATCAAAATGGGTCCGGGACTTTATAAACACCCTGTATTGTAATTGTTCAAATTTTATATTATATTTTATAATTTATTTAATATTTATAATATGAAATAAGTAGTAACAATTTTAATTATAATTTATGTTAAATGTAAAGTAATAGAGCTGGAGGTTGGCGTTATGATGACTAATAGTGTCTGGCTTTCTTAAAGGATAAACGAGGATATCTGTTGATTAATTTCCTGTGAAGTGTCCAGACACAAAGAAACAAAATATAAACATAAAACCTGATAAAAACATATTTTTAAAAATACTTATTCTGGACACGTTTTTTTAAAAAATATCGCTGGTCATAATTGGATACCTACAAGCGACGTCATCGTGGGTAAATCACGACATTCGTCGATTCAGAAGTCAATCAGGTTAGGCACACGCTTGATGCCGTTTATACGTATCCAATTAGATCTGATTTATAAATCACATGTTTGGGTCTAATCTTTTCTTCTCTAGTTGCAAACAATAACGGTTGATCCTAAATAAAATTAGTTCTTCGAATAAGTTTTTGATGATTCGCGGTAAAAATCGTTTGAATTTTGCTGGCTCTCACATCGTCATAATTCAACAAGCTTCACGAAACAAAGGCTTATTAATAAGTATCTTTTAACAATGGTAGTTACTGCAACCACTTGCCGCTAATTGGGTAGATTAGTTATGCATCCTTAATTATATTACATACTGTTTTTCCTGTTACCAATTTTTTTTTTTTTTTTTTTTAGATTTTTGGAACAAACTTTTCCAGTATCTGAAAAAAAGTGAACTTAGGTCAATTTTAAAGTATGCAGTGCGCTGCACTCCTTAAAAATCCAAAACGGAATCTATAAAAATTTTGCTCGCACACGAACTACATATTTTCATTAAATCTTTGAATTTGATTTAATTGACAGGGATGAAGATCATTATAATTTTTTACTAAGAAAAGGAAGAACGATTTCCTATCTTTTATTTTCATATGCATTTCGGTATTTAACCGTTTTAAGTTGACGATTATTTAGAAAAAAAATAATTATAAATAAAATATTTAAAAAAAATTGTTTTGCTGTGAAAAAAAGATCTTTAATTTGAGTTCTAAAATCATTTCGGTTGAGATTTTGAATTGTTAGTAACGACTTAGTAACTATGGCAACACTTCCATCACAATATATTATTTCGTTTGGAATATTGATACATTCAGCGTGGGTGATACATTAGTAAGTAATATAACTGCATAAATTTTGAAAATAAATATTTTATTGAAAAATCAAATCTTTTCTAAATCATGACAAAAGAGTTGTTTCTTTGAAATTATCTGTAGAGTTGGAAATTATCTATGCAAGATTAGAATGTTCTTTTTCTTTATGTTTCAAAAGGTTTTTCGTTTTAAATCTTTATTTTTTTCATTTAATGAATCTAATTTTTATGAATATAGATGAGGGAAAAAATGAACACAAAGCAAACAAAATGTAAGAGTTAATATGAGAATTTTTTTAATCTACACTACTTTTCTTTAAATTAAAAAAAAAATATTATATATAAACTAACAAAAATGTGGAATTATACCGTAGTCTAAAAATCTATGCTTATTTACAAAATCAATTTTCGTCATAAGCCTCTGGTCCAGTTTTTTTAAGAATTTAATTCAAAAAATAAGTACCTTTGTACCTTTGAGCTACTATCTCTTATTAGCGATAGTCGTTAGGTTTAGTTCATAATTTCAATTATAGGCCCTTATTCCAAAAGTAATTCTTAGCAGAACGCGAAAAAAAAAAAGTTTTCATAATGATAAACTTCTGATCTAATGTTAAGATTTTCAAGCAGTAAAATGTTTTCTCCATAGCATGAAGAATCAATTTAAGTTATAATAAATATAATATTGAAGCTCTAAAATATGATATAAGTGCTGCGAAATTTACTTTAAATTTCAAAATGGAAGTGATTTAATTAAAATCAACCACATGCGCACGCACACGCAAAAACGAATTTTCTGTGAATTAACTTTTGTTTCTTATTCAGATTTATAATATTTAAACAATGGAAAATAGAATATAGATAGATTTTGCAAACCGTTAGTTTCCCTTAACGAAAAATAGTTGCGTCGTTTAAGAAAGCCGTAACTCTCATTATTTTTTTTCTACTTATGTCCATACATTTGGAAACAATGAAACGAATTTAGCAAATTTGCATAGCTATATAAAAGTAGGTTTTAACTAAAGATAGTTGCATGCATGCAGAATAAAGTTGTTGAATTTAATAAAGATATAAAATGTTTAAATCATGAAGTTAAGTTTAAATATTTACCATAATAATAAGGTATAGCTTAAGGTATAAATATTTAGCATATAGTTATGAGTTATAACAATCCTATATATATATATATATATATATATATAGGGTTATTCATAATTCCCTCCGGGGATCCGCCATTTTCCTTTATAACAACTGGCTTCAGTGGTACATGTTACTGCCATCTACCGGCAACAGCTTAAATTAAAACTTGAATACTTTCGGAATAATTTCGAATGTTCTTTTTTGCCATATTCGTCTTCGTTTTTTTACTATAACGCTTCGAAACCCCAGAGGGAATTATGAATAACCCTGTATATATATACATATATATATATATATGTATTAACAAGCATGCAATGAATATAGACCTTAAATACTATCCGTATTTCATATAAACTTGGTGGATAACTTTCAAAGGCCTTACTTTTTATTTACCATTTATACAGCTCATTTATATTCCAAAGATAATTAATAGCAGTTTTTTATTATAATTATTTTGATTAGGTTGGACAATGTCTCAAAGATTTAAAAAAAGTAAGAAATTGGTGAAAAAGTAAGTACGAAAATTTTCCATTTTATTTTTATTACGATTAAAAATTCGATTAGACTGAACTTCACCAATGAGTTAATTTAAGATTTACGAGCACAGCAAAGCGAAAGTGTTACTTTCAAGAAGGCGTACTTGAGTTGTCTAAAATCTAATTGCAAATAGCTTAATGTTAACATTTTTCAGTGCGAGGCCATGATAGAGTAAAATTAGTTCGATTTTCATTTTCTACACTTATTTATACTTAATATTATACCGATATTAAAACATTTATTTAATTAGCTTTATTTATGTCTTACTCTATCCTGTAGATAATCAAGAACATGTCCATGAGGCAGTTTTTAATATACAGGGTGTTTATAAAGTCCCGGACCCATTTTGATGCTTAGTTAATAACTCATAAAATAATAAAGATAGATTAAAATTAATAACATAAATGGTTAGATAGACTCAAAAAGTTTCATGGCCCTTGCCAATGAGCTTCCACGTGTGCCCCCTTTGTCGCACGGAGAAATCAAGTTGATAGTCAATTTCACGCCAGGCAGCGGCAAGCATGTCGGCGTCCACAGAGGCTATTGCGGTTGTAATTCTGGCTTTTAGGTCATCGATGTTCAACACGATCCTCCTGTAAACATTGTCCTTTATAAATCCCCAAAGAAAAAAGTCCAGCGGCGTTATATCAGGTTATCTGGGTGGCCAAGGAATTGGAACCACCTCGCCCAATCCATGTTCCTGGAAAACGGTCATTCAAAGAATTACGAACGATGTTACCCCAATGAGGTGGTGCACCATCTTGTTGCAAAAAGACATGTGGCTGAAGCTCTACTAATTGTGGAAATACGAAGCTTTCCAACATGTCTATGTATACGACCGATGAGACCGTATTTTCTGTAAAAAAGAAAGGCCCAATGACTCGGTCGTGCACTAGTCCACACCACACATTAACCTTTGGGGAATCCCTTCGTGTCTCACGGTATTCATGGGGGTTTCATATGCGCACATTATGGTGATTAACAATGCCAGAAACATGAAAGCTTGCCGCTACCTGGCGTGAAATTGACGATCGACTTGATATTCTCCGTGCGACGAAGGGGGCACGCGTGGAAGTTCATTGACAAGAGTCATGAAACTGTTTGGGTCTATCTAACCATTTATGTTATTAATTTTAATCTATCTTTATTATTTTAGGAGTTATTAAACATCAAAATGGGTCTGGGACTTTATAAACATCCTGTATTATTTTTAAACTTTATTATACGACTGTGAAACAGACGTAATAATAATGGTATTTTTCAATTTTCTGGCATTTTCCAAGATATGTTATATAACCTTTTGTTTTATTATGTCAAAATTATTCTTAGCTTAACTAATTTGATTAAAACAAAATTAAATCTGATTAATATTTCGATCTGAGAGGAGTTTTTAAATAATTATGTATTTGATTAATATTTGACGCTGTTCCTATGAATAATTTTTTTAAATTAATATTAGTGGTAATGTTTTCAAATATTATATTGGAACGCTAGTGAAAATGTTCAATCTAAAATGAATTCCTGTTTTCAATATGAATTGTGGAAAATGTTCCACTTACCTTTAGACCGCCAATTTGATGATTCATAAACCTTTATTGGTTTTAATTACAAATAGATGAAGATGAATTTACATGAAATGGTAAATGATGATTATAAAGTGATGAAAACATTTAGTTAGGTATTAGCGCTGCATGGCGCGTCTCTATTTACATTACATCTACTTCTACTGTTTTTAAGTTTTTTAAAAAATAAAAAGTTAATACTTCTGATGCGCCGGTGGCGCCATCTGGGGATAGTTTTCTGGTATGAGGGGGATGAGGGCTCGTTACAAACATGATGAATTTCCTTAGAACTTTTTTTACCTAACAATTTTAATTGATGCACATTTTTCATTTGCACTTTCTTTCATATTTTTTATTCTTGTTTACTATTTTTCTCATCTGCATAGTTAATGAAATTGATTTCTAAATAAATTAAGGCATCAATTACTTTTTATTTATTCATATTCGGTGTCTGAAAAAATTGTAAAGAATTATTTTTTTTAACTCGATTGTGTTTCTGTGAGATTTTCGGCGTATGACAAATACGGCACCTGTGGGGGCTTTGCCTTCTCCGAAGATGGTTGTAAGCGGCGCAAGTAGATAAATTTAAAAGGAGAAAAAATGTAGCATTGTAAAAGCTATTTGAAAAAATAAAGTCTGTTTTTTTAAAATTAATGTTAAGAAACTGTGCAATAACAGTGCAACTAACTATTGTTTTTCTGAAATCTTAAAGTTCATGCATAAAGTGCTTCAGTTTATTTATTCTTACTTATGTACCTTTCTTCAGATTTCCTATTTAGACTATTTAACGTACTTCTATTCCTTATAGAAATGTTCCACTGCCAATAATTTTGATTGATAGCCACTCTACTGCGGAAAAATATGATTCTTATTTAAAAACTTTAAGCGAGGTAAGTCGGGTCAATGCCGTGTGTTTAAAATTTAAGGGAGGGTTGTGTTAATTGATCAAAATGTTTACTGCATATATCACTGGTAAATATATTTCGAAATTAAACGAGTGTTAAATTTGAAAATATAATTAAAATAAAGCTTTCCCGCAACAGCCCATGGTGGGTCAGACTCACACCCTCCACTAGGAGCATGATGGTGACAATGTGGTCAACACTGCGCATCCATCGCCTATACCACAAGGTGATCTGCAGCCGTGATGGCTCAGGGGATAGAGCGTTCACCATCCAATGAGGTTATTTATATCCAACCGGGTTCGAATCCCACCAATGGCTGGTTGATATGAATCCGCATCCGGCTTGCACCGACCACAGTGCTGACGTGATATATCCTCAATGGAAAACGGAACAAGGGTTGGAGTCCCTTTGCCACCAGGCTAACCTTGTGAGGTTCTCGTGATCTTCCTCTCCATGTAACGCAAATGTGGGCTAGTTCCATCAAAAAGTCCTCCTCGAAGGCAAATTTCTCCCAATACTTGATCCAGGAGTTCCCTTGTCTTCTGGATTGGGTTCAAAATTACAATACTACGGAGTTGGACATTAGAAGTCGCACACCCAGAAATTGGATCGGCTGTTCAACGACAAGCAATTTCTTTTCTTAAATTTTTTAAAATTCCAATATTGGATCTTACAATACCCTATCCAATATTCCTCACGCGTGATTTTTAATTTATTATATGAGATTAATCAATGAGGAGAAGCAGAGGGATGAGTCAGTGAGGGAGAATAACGAATTTAGTCAGAGCGATGCAGCTGGAGGCAACAAGGCCAAAAAGGGAACTATAAAACAAGGAGTTCGTAAAGGTAAGCGAGCTAACCGCCGTTGGCGACTGTTACTGTCATAAACTTCTCTTCGCTTGGCTTCTCATAAACTTGTCATAGCATAGCTTCCCTTCGCTTACTCATACGTATATATCTTTCAAGTGTCTTCTCTAACATTTGTTTTTACTATATTTATAGCAAATGTAAACTGAATTTTTGTTTTGCAATTCGAGAATATAGTTTTATCACCTTAATAATCTAAGGAGAGAAATATAACGACAATAAACAGACAGTAAAGAAATAAATTTTCTTAAAAAAACCAAAATTTGTTCTCAGTAGTTTTTTACTTATTTGAACAGCGGACCCAATTTTGAGTATACAACTACCAATGATCAACTCCATAGCCTTGTAATTTTGTACCCAATCGAGACACAAGGACAAGGGAACTTCAGGATCAAGTATTTGGGATGAATTTGCTTTCATGGTGGACTTTTTGACGCAATTAACCAACATTTGCGTTATATGGTGAGGAAAACCCCGAGAACCTCCCACGGTTACCCCTTGGCAAAGGGATTCTAACCTATGATCCCTCGACCATTGATTATATTTTACATCAGCACTCACTGTGGTCGGTGGGAGCTGGATGCGGAATTCGTATCGACCAGCCGACGCTGGGATTCGAACCCGGATCCCCTTATTGGAACGCGAGCGCTCTATCCTCTGAGCCACCACGGTTCCTTAAGTAAAATTTCAGAGAAAATAAGTTAATTATATCAATAATACAATCTGAAGAACAAACACGAGAGTTTAACTATGCAGGGTGTTTCGCAAAGAACGCCTTTAATATGTATTTTCAGATGAAACGATAAAATCTATGGTTGTTAGGGATCACAATTTAATATTTAAACAATAAGAAAAAGAAAGTAATTAAGTCGAATCTCGATGTAACGACACTCGTGATCCGGGTGAATACGAGCGTTATAATGTTAGGTGGTTACATCGTGAATACATAGTTAATATTAACTCACAGCTAAAAAGAAGTAATTTAATATGAACAATATTTTACAATTTATAAAATACCTGAACCTATTTTACAAATTTTGAAATTAACAATACGAATTTCGAAATTAACACTAAAATTGGTAACCTTTCTTTTTATAAAAATAAATACTTTAAAGAATACCCCTTGAAATAATATTTAATTGATGAAAAATGCAACTAAAACGATAAATTGGTTTGGCGCTGCTATTTTCGGTAAATAACCATGCGGCAAAAAAACTGCGACGACCACAAGTTTTATTCGAAACTAAACAACGTAAGAAGGCTGACATGTCACAAAAACACAGAATACAATTTACAATCAAGAAAATTATGATTAATATATTTATCGTATCCTTTGAAAAGAAGATTACAGATTAAAAATGACCTTAGAATACGACAACCTAGGAATAAGAATTTAGTGGTTTATGTCATTCTTCCTTCATTCAAAGGGTATTCAAGGTGTTTTATATTTATTGTATAGCAACATCAAAGGAAATAATGGTTTAAATAATTTCTTTGAAACTTTTTCTAAATCAACTAACTAAATTTTGGTCGCTATATTGGAAAGAACAGTTCAGTTCGGACGTTCTAATTAAAATAACATTGCTTCTATGGAATAGCAAAAGGGACTTCATGCACCATCCTTGTAATGAAAGGGTCGTTGTAATGGCGGTCGTAATAAAGAGGGTAGATTGTATTATCGAAATCTGATTGTTCGTTAAAGAGATTGCTCAAAACAAGGGAGAAGCTTAAAAACTCTATAGTTCATAATGAATCTGAAAGATGATTCTTAACAAAATTAAAGCGAATTCTATAACTATACTATTCTATTATAGTATCACGTGGTAAACAAACTGGTTTTTTGTTTAGTTTACCTTTGTTTTGCTCAAATCAACCTCGATAAAGTTTCTTAATAGAGTGATAACATTTTTATTTAAGTAAATATTAATTTTTCCTAGTTTGTTTATTCGTCGGCTTCAGTTTTTCCAATGATTAAAAAAAAAGCATAATTTAAGGTTGATTCATAGCGGAATACCTATTTAAGTATTAAACTGGAGTTTATCCATTACTTTAAAATTCTTTTTATTTAAGTACGAAGAAAACAAAAAACAAAACAAAAAAATGATATAAAATATCTATATATTAAGTCATAGTTCATTTGATTTCACGAATTCTTCTAATAATAATTTTCCTAATAATAAAAAAATGGCTAAATTTGTTTTTCAAAATACATAAAACTTTTACCATTTTAATTTTCCAATGTTTGCTGGTTTAATGAAAATCATTTAAATAATCTATTTAGGAGTACCCACGGACCATCAAGAATTTTAATAATGAGAAAAAATCAATTCAAGCCAAAAAGGGAAACCTTCTTGCCTTTATGGAACAAATTAAAGGCGATGTAGAGGTAATTTTCCCCCCTTCTTTTTCTAGGTACTGTTATAGTCTTAAGCACTTTCATCTAACATTTTTAAATAAATAATACATGCTACCATAATAACTTTTTAAATAAAAATATTGAATGTGTTAAATAAAAATATTGAATGTAAAAATTACTATATTTGTAACAATTTTTACATATTGTAAAAGATCAATTCAATTTATCAGAGAATATTTATAAATAAATACAGCATATATTTTTTTTATTCATTTTTAAACTGTTTTGTTCTATGAATTAGAAGATAGAAGAGGTTTTAAAACTTGTACATTTTGATAAAATATAGACTAAAAATGACATTTAAAAAATATCTGTAACTTTAGGTGCAAAACTAATTTCTGATTTGAAATTCTCACACCCGAATTGGGCAAGATAAAGTATTTGTATAAATGCAACAAAAAATTTGTTCCACACATAGAGTTGGTTGCAACTCTATGGTTCCACACTGTTACACAAATTATTGAAAAAAAATGAAATTTAGAATTATTGTAAGGTGAGTAAAGTATTGTAAACGTGATTGTTAAATAAAAGAAGGAAATAATTCGTGAAAATCTAATGCGCGAAATAATTCCGGGTGTTTAATATGTAAATTAACAGTAAGATCTAATCGGTGAGAAAATTTATTAATGTATTAACTTGTTCAAAATTTAAAAGTAGAAAACGTAGAGGATTAAATGACTCACTTATCGACGAGGATTTAATTTTTTTTATTTTTATTAAGAGTGGTTGTTAGGGTGCATAATGCACTTAAAATTCAGTCATATTAAAAATAAATATACATGCAGAGTCAAATGATTGTGAAAGAACAAAAATAATATATTGTTAATCGACAAAAGTAGAAGTAAAGGCTAATTCGGTTATCATTATAAATAATGTTTACTGGTACATAAATTTTGATTTGAACTTCTGCTTTATTTCAGGAAATGAAAATTGCTGTTATAGAATTGAAAAGCCTGCATGTAAAGGAACAGGAATTTGCCAGTGAAAAAGAAAGAGAAATTAATTTGTAATGAATTGTTTTAACACTAAAGGCAAATTTTTGATGATATTGTTTCTTCTAAAACTATATGTAATTGTTAATGGCGTTAAAATTATTTTTAAATTTAATTTCGTTAGATTTTTTTTTGTTTTTTAAAATTGGATTTTCTTTTTAATTATAAGATGTAAAAAAATATTTTTTGCTTGTTATTATAGTACGTTATTTTAAGTTTAGATAATTTAATTAGAAGAATGCGTAATATATTATTTATTGAAAATTGTTTAGGAGAATCTGCTTTATACTTTTGTGGAAAATAACAAGTTAAAGTAAATTTCAATGCCTCGTCTGCATAAAAGTTTTTCTAAGTTTCAGATTTTCATGGTCAAAATAGATAAATGATGAAAATACTCATAATTACGACATATATTCAAATAAATAATTCTAAATTTTACAGAAATAACATTACGTACTGTAACAATTATGTACTCAGTAATGGATTTAAGGAAGTGATTTCTCTAAAAATTAGAAAAAACTTTTCTAAAAATATTTTTTTTAGTGTATAAAGCTTAAAATATTTTTTCAGGGGAGGACGTGCAGAAGGAGCTCAAAATGTATGATTTATAATTGTAGATGAGCAATGTAATTTCGGTTTCCTAACTCGTAGTCCTAAAGTCCTGAAGCGACATTATATATATATATATATATATATATATATATATATATGTATTATTATTATTATTATTATTATTATTGTTGTTGTTATTAAACATACTTTTATCGTAGGAATAAACAAGTATGCTTCTTTTCATTTTGCTTATTTATTTTAGGTTGAAAATTCAAATGGAAGAAGCTGAAAAGCGTAAGCAAGATTTTAATGAGTGTATTGAAAAATACACACTTATGAGGGATAAACTAGACAGTTTAGCCAAATCTAACGAGGTAACATTAGATGGGTCTATTTTATAAAAATATTTAACCCTATTAAAACTAAATAAATGGTTAAAGCAAATAAATAACATTGTAGAATTTGATGTTTGATGCATTTATGAGAAATAATTTATCGCTTTTGGACAGAATATTATCTGATATAAGACAGATATGTGGAAAAACAAAACTAGGCACAATTTGTACCCTAAATAAGACTATACTAACGATGGGTAAACAAAGAAATTTTAAAAAAAAAAAACAAAAAAAAAAAAAAAAACAATACAGGATTGGGCTAAGCTTTGACGTTTTTCCCTTTAATTGTTTTCATTAATGTAATTGAATACAAAATTAATATAATGTTCTAAAAATACCCTTGGCATTTTTTTTTTACTTAAAAATATAATATCTAATTTTAGTTAGATCATTTTTAACCGATAATTTTAGTGTCCCTTGTAAAAAATTTCTAGTAGAATGCTAACATTAAAAGTTCTTTTACGTAAATAAATATTGTTGTAAATATTCTTTATTAACATTTGTTTATTACATTGTTATGCTTTTAATTTAATGTAATGTTTTTTTTCTTTTCTTTTTTTAGTGTTTTTTATGGTCCGTGAAAATGTGTTAAGCTTTTGATATTAGTTAAAGTAAAAAATATTGCTAGTTTTTTTTAAAATTATTGATAACAATTTCATATTCCTCATATTTTTATAGATATATTAAGGCTTGGAAGTTCTACTATTGTTATTTAGAAATGAATCATTCAGTTAAAGAAAAGGAGAGAAAAACTGTGAATATTCAGAAAATAAAATATTGCACGGAAATTTACTGGAGTTATAAGTTGTTAGAATTTGAAAAAAAGGAAGGAAAAATTCAAAATTTTGCTAGCGTTTTTAAATTAATAAGAACAACATCGCGAAGACTTTATTAACAATATAATGCTTAAAAGATCTACCATACGTTTTGAAATAAATTAAGGAAAAAGATGTGAACACTGGACAGTGCTGGAGATAAAAGATTTCACGGGCTTAAAAGTTGATCGAAATCCTGAGCTTCTAGATTTTGGGGCATAAAAAACGTTGATATGCGTTAATTTATTTGAAAAAATGCTATTAATTTCGAATTGATAGAATAAGTTAAATAAGTTACTTCATCATAGTGCATTTATTACCGAATGGTTAAGTCGTTGAGCTCTCATATGAGATCTATCCCCGGTAGTGGTTAGAAATTCATCCTGTTTTAGATTAATGGGTACCTGCTTTTCTGGGAAGTAAAGGCGGCTGGCGCGTGATATCAACCTCATTGCTACCAATCCTTGATCATGAAGTTGTTAATCTTTAACTTCCATAACCCTTTGGTTCAAAGCAGGCTATTTCGAGAATGCGTTCATTTATACGCTTTTTTCTTTGCAAAAAATTAAGGTATCCGACTACCTTAAAAACGAGGATTTTGACAAAAAGTCACTATTTCATTTTATTGTTTGATAATAATGCCCAATTTTTCTAGTTTTCAAAACTGTTTTGTTTTTGAATGCACATCAAATAGAACTTTAGTTATAGCTATTTTAGTAACAGACGACAGCTGTCAAACTTACCAAAAATTACAAAAATGAAACCGATAGTTTCGGTTCCATTTTCTATTTGTGTGCTTATTTCTCTTAGATATTTCGCTGTTGTATTATCCTTAATTAATTACTATAAAAATATTTTTACTTCTAATTATTAATAAAAACTATATTTAGACATATATATTAAAGTAAAAAAATACTGTAAGATTGTTGTTTAATAAAAAATTGTTCGTGTGTTGAATGCTTTATAAGTAGTAGACTTTTGATGGTATTCACTGACTACGCTAAAATATCACTACAAAAAACTCCAGGCATTAAATATGAAAATGAAACTAAGAAAATGTGTGAAGGAATGTGCCCCCTATAAAATATAATAATTTCCAACTGACAAACATTAATAGTTTTTAAAAAAAATGTAATTATGAACTTTAATTATGTTTTTCTCAAAATGAAAATTTTACTTTTTTTTGTATGCGGAAAACAAGATAACTCAACCAATTATTATAAATTTGTCTTCAAACTTTCAGAGATTGTTTCTGGTATTGGTGGTTATATAACAGACCTCCAGAATTCAGATATCTGTATTATTTTTTGTTTTATGAGATATTTTGCAGTAGATAATGTGAAGAAAATGAGGGGAAAAAATGGAAAAATATGCTTAACACTCCATAAATTTTATTAATTTCATGATATCATTTAAGTTGAGGTTCATAACACTTCAGAGGGTTATACGAAACTGCTCAGAAAGTTTGACAGCTGTATGTACAATAGTTTTTTGTGTAGAGTGATTTCCGTTAATGAGTTATTTTCATTAAAATTATCTAAAAAATTTTCTTTAAACAAAAAATTTCTTGTGCTTTTACTTTTTCTCTATTAAATATGTTTATTTAAATTAACATATAATATAAATTGTAATAATGTTGTGGAAAATACTTATTTATCAAGAATTTTGTCCCGAAGCTAGTCTGATACCTTAAAACCAATTGTCTTAATTTAATAGGATAATTTTTATCAATCTTGTAGAACTAAGTATGGTTGACGAACTATATTTGATCCTCTGTTTCCTACTACTAATGTTGATTTTTCTGTTAACTATGATTTAGTTATAAAATATAAAAATATTTATATGCATACCGGGGGTTAATTAATATCAATGTATTTACCTAATTCATAATTTTATTAACAACAATACTCCCTTCTTTAAATAAAAAATACCATCTATAGAACAAACATCGCCTATAAGGAAATGCATTTGATTACCGTTAAACTATTTTATTTATATAATTTTATATTTATTTTAGTTTGAAGCAATTTGTTTTGTAGTTCTGAACTACAAAATCATTACCAACCTCAAAGATGGATGTATTAATTATGTATTTTTTTCAAAATGTCTAAGTTACATTGTAATTTGAATATTTTAAAATGAATGCTTAAAAGTAGAAATAAATATAAAGAGCGTTAAAAAAATTTTAACTCAAAAATTGTGTAAATCGTAAAATTGCTGATTATTTAAAAATAAATGTTTTTTAAATGCTTGGTATTTTATTGTAATATTGCAAAACTTCGTGCTTCATTAGAAACTAATTCGTATCATAAAAAATAATCTTCAGTAATTATACTAATGTACTCGCCACCATTTTCTTTTTCTGTTTCACAATGTTTAACATGTTTTTGAATTCCATCCTTAGAGGAATAGTGGGTAATTCTCTAAAAATATTTATCAATGGTATAGAAATTTTTTTTTTCGGCGTTTAAATTTTTTTGTGTAAACTAAAACAGTTGAACATTTGAAGGGGGTAGGTCAGCGGTATATGGCGGATGATAGAGGACTTCCTATTTTAAATTCTTCAATTTTTGCTAGATCTAGCGAACGACCAGCGACACGTGATTTAGAATTGTCATGAAAATCAAGGATGCATTTTCGCAAGTAGACTGTTTGCTTCAAGAGTTTAAACATTAATCTGAATTAGTTGTTCCTAGTATTTTCCTGCTGTTAATATATAATATAAGAAAGCTCAATTTGTTATATTACTAATACTATGATTGTTTTACAGTTTGAAAACATTAGAAGCTTAGTACGGCATTATCTCCTTGTTCAGTCCTTTAATGAAGTAATTATACTTTTCTCAACTACTAAGTTTTTTACTCAAATTATATTTGATGAAATAATTGAGGTTAAAATATTTTTAATTTAATTCACTGTTTAACGCCAAGCAGAATTTTAAAACATAAATAGCATTGAAAGCTCGGCATTGTTAAAAAGAACTAAGCATTTTATTAAAAATATAAAAATTTGTGTGCTTACCCTTGTATTGGTTATTCTTGTTTACCTCTTTAATTATTTTATTTAGCATAAACTTTATTTGCGTTTGTTGATAGTAATTGACACGATTCAAAACTAAATTCTGTTTTTAAAATTAATTTTATTTTTATTTTAGACCTTTTTTGAAAGTTTTTAAACTGATAAATATTTTGCTAACCTAAAACTAATTATATTTCATTTTATTAGAATAACAGTAATAATATTACAAAAAGTTCTTTTGGAGAATCATGATGAATTCCAGCAAACGATTTCGAATTTTCTTTTGTATTTCAAAAATCGTTTTCACATTTTTCCACTAAAATAATATAACAAAAGTATACAATAAATTATCATAGCAAATGAACAAACTTAATAGTAAATTTAAATGTTCTTTTTTCCAAGTGAAAATCAGGAATCACATTAATATTAGTGATAGGAATCTTAATCCGTTCCTCTAATATATGATCTTTTTATTTTCAGATATTTATCCGAAAACAGCTTAATAGTGTTACAGCACGTGATGAAGGTATTGACAGCAACTTGACAACACATAAAGAACTCAAAGTATAAATGAGCATATAATTTTTTTTTTCTAATAGAAGCTATTTTTCAAATAAAGAATGAAGCTAACTGAAATATTATAAGAAGTTTATTATGAAGGGCTACATGCCCAAGTATTTAGATATGTTGACGGCAATTATGATCATTTTTATGTAAACGTGTTTTAGACGTAGTTCTATTAATCAGTCAACTTAGTGGTATATTTGCATTAAATTAAATTATTTTAAATAATGATAATTCTTTGTTATATTATCTGAATTCTTTTAAATAATTCTTTTTTTTCTTCCTTTTATCAGTTAACTTAGTAGTTCTTTTTATTTGTAATATTTGCATAAAATTAAATTTTTTTGAACATTAACTTTAAAAACTGAAGAAAACCAAACTGATACTCTTCAAAATGATGTTTTTTTTTATCACATCATGTAACACAAAAGTGTATTTTAAAATAAATTAACTGTAATGTTCTTGATTGAAAATTATCGTTAAACTCCTTAATTTGGACGAACCACACCTTTTAAAACGATTTCGCCTTAACATTTCCGCATTCAACCAATTAGTATCAGGCCTTATAAAGCGTTGAATCAACATTTGGATGTTTTAGACCAGTGGTGCGCAAACTAGGGGTCGCCAGAAGTTTTTTTGGGGTCGCCAAATTTTTATGAAATGCATTATCCCTGCATGCTGCATACCATGCAGTGTACATATAAAGAGTGAAGCGCCGTCACTCACTGTTTAATTGCAATGTCATGCAGTCCACTCTTTCTTTGACCGTAATGTATGTAAAGTGTAAAGACGCAAGTTTTTCTCTCCGGTAGATAGCGCCCTCTTCGCGGTAATTCGCCACTTTTACTGAAAAGCGTAACCGCAGGGAAAAGGCAAAAATTCGCTTCCGTGATCAGCCAATCAGATGGCGAGGTACGCGGTGTATCTGATAGTCAGAGTGAAGACGTGAAGTGTTCGCATGAAGTTGTAGCATGTAGCAGTTGGCCTGCAATTGTTTTAGTTTATCCTCGAGTTTTATCATGTGACGTTGTGTAATTTTGATTTTTTATATTTTTATCGGGCTTTGCTACTCTTTGTTATCAGGTATGTACTATCATTAGAGAAAGTTCTCTGTTAATTTTATTAAACTTCTCGAAAAAAAATTATAAAATTTTATATATTATTTGTTTTAGTCTAAATAATTTAACCCCTATCCTCATAATGGATAAATGTGTAATACGTACACCAGGTACAAAAAAATAAGAAAAAAAGTAAGAAAATACAATCTAAAAAAATAAGAAAATACAATGAGGAATTTATTAAGTATGGTTTTACATTTTTTTGTGTTGTTGATGATGAAGAACTCCCGATATGTGTCATTTGCAACGAAAAATTATCAAATGAGAGCATGAAATCCGCTAAATTAAAAAGGCACCTGGAAACTAAACATAAAAGAACCTCAAAATAAACATGCCGATTTTTTTCAAAGACGAGCTGAAAATTCAAAGTGCACATTTAAAGAAATTTACAACAATACCTCAGAAAGCATTACGAGCTTCTTTAGAAGTTTCTTATCTAATAGGAAAAACAATGAAACCCTATACAATTGGAGAATCCCATATCCTTCCTGCAGCAACCACGATGACATCAATTATGAATTTCGATAAATATGGAAATGAACTAAAAACAATACCATTATCAAGAGATACCGTGTCTCGGTGGATTTCCGAAATGCCACGAAATATCGAGTCAGAAATCATAAGACGCATACAAAATTCATCTGTATTTGCTTTACAACTGGACGAGATTCCCGATATTACTAAAATGTCACAACTAATTACTTACGTTAGGTTTATTTTTAATGAAGATATAACAGAAACGTTTTTATGTTGCAAAAGTTTGGAGAAAAATAACTGGAGAAAAAATATTCGAAATAATAAATGAATATTTTGAAACAAAAGTCCCTTACCTGGGCAAACTGTGTTGCGGTTTGTACTGATGGTGCTGCAGCATTAACAGGTTCGAATAAAGGGCTCAGAGGCTTAATTCAGAAGGTGGCGCCTCATATGGTATTTAATCACTGTATGATTCATCGGCAAGCTCTTGTTGCAAAAGATATGGATGAAGAGTTGCACAACGTATTACAAGACGCTGTTAGTTCAATTAACTACATTAAATGCAACAGCCACAACAGCCGTCTCTTTTCAATACTTTGCAATGAGATGGGCTCAACGTATGAGAGATTACTGTTACACACCGAAGTCAGATGGCTTTCACGTGGGAAAATACTACGACGGATATTTGATTTAAGAAATGAAGTGTACATGTTTTTAATCGAAAAGAAACATAGATTGGCAAGTTATTATATCAATGAAGTTTGGCTAGGGAAGCTGAGCTATTTAGTTGATATTTTCGAAAAACTTAACGACTTAAATTTGAGCTTGCAGAGTGAGAATTCAACTATCATAACTACAGCCAGTAAAATTCAAGCTTTTAAGAATAAGTTTAGTCTCTGGCAAACTGAACTGAATAAAAACAACACCAACATGTTCCCTTGCTTTAACGATTTTATCAAGGAAAATAATATAGATATATTTACATTTAAAAACATCATTTCCAATCACATTGAAAAGTTAAAGAAAAATTTTTCGAGAAGATTCGAGGATTTTCCTGAAAACGATCTTGGTTGGATTCGTGATCCATTTTCCTTTGACATATGCAGTTCAACGCTTCAAATTAGTGAGAAAGAGCAATTGATAGATCTAATTAGTGATTATACTCTTCGAAATCAATTTAAGACTCAGCCTTGCCAAAAATTTTGGCTATCCGTGGAAAAACAATATCCCGTTTTATGCAAGAATGCCATCAGAGTGTTAATACAATTTGCATCAACGTATTTATGTGAAACTGGATTTAGCAAACTAGTTTCAATAAAAACTAAATACCGCTCGCGTTTAAACCCTGAAGATGATATGCGAATTGCAATTAGCAACATACATCCAAGCATCGATGAGATAATTAGGAACTTGCAGCCACATACATCTCATTAAAGAGCAATTTACTGATTTTTGTGTTATACAAAAAGTATTTTCTTAAAATTATAAATAAAATTAATATGAGTCAAATATGATGATGTTTTTATTAGATGAAACGAAAGAAATGCGCGAAATATACATCGTATTTGTGAACATTTATCTCTAGGGGTCGCCAAAAATTTTCTCTCTACAAAAGGGGCCGCAGTCGCAAAAAGTTTGCGCACCACTGTTTTAGACGATGATTTTTTCAAAAAGTAAATAAAATGAAGCAGTTTAGTTTTAATTTTTTAAATTAATTCTTACAATATATATAACACAATACAATGCATGATCTATATTATGTTCACGCAGCATCACAGATACTTCATAATGAAGCAAGAAAAGCAATATCAAGACTTGATGAAGGAAACCGAGAACGTTAAAACTAAACTTTGCAATTTATATGATCATCTGGATGAGATTCATTACACACGAGTAAAAGAACATGAAAACTGGGAATTCTTAAGGCGGTACGTATTTTAAAGTCATATTCTAAACAATTTATTATCAACTAGAAGGATTCCACCCTGGCTCGATGCAGCGTACCAACCTTCACAACCATTTTATCACCACAATCATTTCATAATCATTTAAATTTCTAGACGAGTTATAAATCAAGTTGAAAATTGCTAAGCTGAAAGATTTCAAAATATTCTATTCCATTAGCATAAATTTGTTGTCATGTAAAATTACATTCTTGGAAATGATGCAAAGAATTGCTTATCTTATAATTCAAAAGTTTTTCGACTGTTATTAAATAAACAATAAAAATAATACTATTCTTTTACTCAAAGTTATTATGTGCGTGTAAATATCTTTGGATTACAAGAATTTTATAATTGTGTGCAAAAAATTGAAGATATGGTGAAATATGTAAAAAGTAAAATTTATATCAATTGGTCTAATTTTTGGACCGCTCTCCTTACCAAACTATTGGGACCATATATTCCAGATTGCGACTACCCCTATATTTTGGGGGTCATCAGAAATCTGAATCCATCGAAGAAGAGGTTTGTTTAATTTGAGAAAGTACGTTTTTGTATCTAATATGGAAATATCGTTTGTGTCTAATTTTGTTTATTTTTCCATTTCTTTTTTTTTTTTTTTTTTTTTTTTTTTTTTTTTTTTTTTTTTTTTTTTTTGCTTAACACGTTCACGCCGGGGTGACCCACCGGTGGGTCACGCTAGGTTGTCTCATCGGGCGGCGCACCGGAGTAACAAATAAATTTCATTTTTTAGTTTTTCTCCGGGAATAATAAAAATCCGTAACTACCAATTGTTTCTAACGGATGCAATTTTTATATTGAATTGTTTCTTCGCAGTGAAAAATTTCCTTAAAGTGAATTGTTATTGTTGAGAATATATTAGCTCCTCCCGAATATTATCTAATATTGAAATAGTTCTTCTGCCAGTATTTTCTCTTTTCCGTCCCGCTTTCAGGTGCAACACCCGGCGTGAACGTGTTAAACGTCATTCCTGAAAAAAAAAAGGATAATTAAGAGCTTGTTCGCTAGAAAACAGAACTAATTTACACACAATCGAGAAACCGGTTTTACATCACTATCCTGGTCCTCGTTAAACTGTTCTACCTTAAAGTGTTCGACTTCGCGTGCAGGTCGTCGGGCTACCGAAGCAGGGGTGCCATCCCCTCTGCAGAGGATCAAACTTGTGATGGCATGTCTTCGAATCATCCTCAGGGATGTTTCCCAGATCGTCGCCAGTAGCTCAATGTGCAGCTCTAGTGCGACGTAGATGAACTACTACTACTACAACATTACCCTGTCTTACCCCACTTTCCCCTATTATTAATCTAATTAGTATAGATTAGACTACCTTCACTATATATTTTATAGATTTACTCATATTTAACTGATACATATTTTATAGATTTTTAATTTTGATCTAATGATTCTTGTACCTTAACATTACGTACCTTTATCTTAACATTAGTCAAAACCAGGCATTAACTTAGATTCATGATCAATCTCTTTAATTTTTAAAATATTATTTTTTAAAGAGCGTAAGTTTTTGACTTAAAAGCAGTTTAACTTTTTACATTTTTACAGATGGATCAATGAAATACATCATAAAATCAACCAGTATAAAGAAACTCCATGTTTGTGTAAGAATAGTATAAAACAACTTGAAGAGGTAAATGTGTTTAACAATAACTTCAAAATTTATAAACTTTAATTTTGTAATGAAATTTTATTATGTTAACAATTTAGTGGAATATTTTATTATAAATGATAATAATTGAGTCCCTGTGTCAAACATACGGGTAACATTCCTTGAATGTTAAAAGCATCAAAATTTACCGAAAGTAACGAAATAACAAATTTCTGATACGTGGAGTGATTGACAATTTTTCTTCATGGCTTTAAAATTATTCTTAACTATTTAAAGTAATGATTATTGGAAAAATTAGCGTTGAGTATCCCTATATTTTGTGAAATAATTGGATTTTAAAAACTTTGACAGATACCCTTGGCTCTTGTGTTATTATATGACAAATAAACAGTTGATAATATGTTAGCCTTTATTTTTAATAGAAAATTTTGCATACGAACAAACAGTACAGCTATCTCTCTGAAAACTTTGGCTCACATAAAGATTCCAGTAATGATTTTCACAAAAATATTTTTATATTTCAGCCAGAGCTTAAATTTACCATGGTATGAGTTTTAGCTATATTTCGTTTATTCAAATAATGTGGTGTTTAAAATGATTACATATTAAATTCATGAATGCAAGAATAAAATATAAGAGCATAAGTTTTGTTATCATTTTTTATGTAAAATAATATCTTTTGGAAGAATTGACAGCTATGCAGTTACATATTCTTATTTAAGGAGGAAAAAAGTATCGTTGTTTAACTACTGCTACCTCCAGATAGCAACAAAGAAACCTCTTTAACAGATATTGTTCATTAATTTTTTAATTGTAATTAATTATGTCAACTTGTTATCATTTAAATAACATTAATTGTAACTTATTCATATTTTTCCTTTAATTCTAAGTAATTAATTACAGAATTTCCGATACTATACATTTTAATAATTCTTCTTATTTAATTTCTTTTCAGCTTCCATAAAAAGATATAATTAATGCATGTTCACAATAGTATTCCATTTATTTATTGTTATTCATTGTAATCCATTCTCATATTTATTTTTATTAATTTTCGATAACAAATTATAGTATGTTGAATGTAATATCGAGCATTTTAATAATTTTTCTGATTTTCTTTTAATTTCGATAGTAAGTTTAAATTTTTATAAGTTCATTCGAATATTTTATGAATCGATCAATTATTTCACATTTTAATACTTTTTTTCTTCTTCTAATTTCCATTTAGATTCAAGATTTTATCGTTACAGCCAGAAAAATTACAAAGCGTTAGATTCAATAAGGATAATTTTCTAGATGATCTATAAGATTCAGCATCACTTACATTTACTGGTTATAATTGTTGCTTTGTTTAATTTTATAAATTGCATTACCAAATTTTCATTAATAAGTGAAAATAAATTTTCATTATTTTGTGTTAGTAATTATCTCTTTATGCTCATTTGTTTAATTATTTTTGAAGTTCTATTGCTATAACATTGTAGGAATATTTTTTCTAAGTGTTTAATTATATTCGTTCGTTCCTAAAGGTATTAGTCTCTTGTTTTGAAATAATTTATAAAAAATGAATAAATTTGAAAAATAAATTCTATACCGAATCGCTTTGTTTAGAAGAAACATGAAAAAATCGCCATGGTGTAATTGATGACAATGAAGCTGATTGGTAATAGGTACTAAATGAAATAAAACTAAAAGCTATTTACTAGAAAGTAAAATTATTGGGTTAATTTGCTTAGGAGAAAAGTTAAAAATCATCACACTATTATTGACCTTAATGATACTTAATTAAAGCTGGTAATAGGCACATTTGGTATTTGGTAATCGATGCAGTTTTAATACTAATATAGGTACATTAAATATATTTAATTATTAATAATACTGCATCAATCCTATGTAGTTTAAATATAGATACTGTGGAAAGAGGTTTTTATGGGCTTTTGAATGGAATGAGTACCAGAGAAATTTCTTAGTTATGGTAAATTTTGACAATCAGCAAACTTTAGTTACAGCATCATGCGAAATGATGGTAAATGCAGTTAGCAGGAGGTAGGATGAACTACTGAAAATGAGTTTTGTTTCATATAATAATGTAAAGCCACCCTCGTCGACAAAAAATAATCATAATAATTTTATAATTGGCATAGAAAAAGACAAAATACAAGATTAAGAGATTTTATTTTAAAATAAAAACACAACTATACAATACACAATGTTTTCCTAATTAGTTCATTTTATCACTGTATCTTTTAATGTACCTCTATCATTGTTCAATTAATATGAAAGATTTAAGAAGAGTATATACAAAAGAATGAATTAGATATTAGTTCTTTTGTCACTAAATTGAAAGAACGGCATGAAATGAAAGAAAAATGAATTGAAAATTTTTGCATATAATTATAATTTTTGTAAACTTCGTTCAAAATATCTAACAGTTAAGTGCAGAATTAGTAAATTTTGTAACCGGCCAGAGGATAATTGGATACCTGAAAGTGACGTAGCGTGGGTATCTCGATGCTGATTGGTTGTTGAAACGTGGCATTTGTTTACGTTAGCAACTGCTCTTTCCATTCCATCTCGAGTAAGCCAAGCCCGTCAAGTATCAATTCTCTTAAGTGACACGTTCTATATTCTTTCAAAAAGATTTCAATTCTTTTACTATATATTTCTTACTTAACACAAAGACAGGCACGAAGCCATGTAGAGCAAAAACAAACTAATTATGCTTCAAAGTTGGCAACTACACAAAACGAAAATATATATCACGGTTATAATAAAATACATAAACAAATAATAAAGTTATCTAAGTTAAGTAAAAGATGTAGATGAGAAAGAATTATATTTCAATAAATTTAATGTACGATACGGGGCTGTATTTAATTAGCTTTATGTTAATTAACATTCTAACTTATGTGGAGAAACTTAGCTTAACTTTAACGCTTCATTTGGCTGACAAACGATCAGCAAGTGCTGACGTCAAAGGTCACGTGTGTGGGTATTTGTGATCTTCTTCTTCATGAAGTCTTACTACCCAATTGTAGCATTTTTAACGGTGCCCACTTTTTCCTAAATTGAACATTTTAAAAGAATAAAAATAAACTGTTGATATATGTCAGGCATTTCTTATGCAGCATTTCTGAAATTATGGTAAGCATTACAAGCTCCATTTCTAAAATGAAGCATTGCATTCAAAATTTACATATTAACTCCTGACTGAAAATGTCATCGTACGCTTCTAGGGTCACATTCTATTATGGACTAATTGTGCATAGACAGTTGAGCAGGTATTTTTATTTACTTTAATTATAGTAATTTTAAGTTAATTTTTCTAATAATTAATATCGAAAATTGTATTTAAGTAGGGCAAGATTAAGTTGTTAAGTCGTACAAATCATCAAATTACGATATAACATCTATTTACAAAATTTTATGACTGCAATTTTTGACGAAAGTTATTAGAAAACAAAAAATTACCATACAAAATTAAAAATTTTTTGATTATGACGATTAAAAAAAATAATACGCATCGAATTGGAGATTTGTGAGATTGACTGTTTGTGACACTACTGTTTTTCACTTAAAATACCAAATTTTCCTACCTTGAAAGCATGTGATTGATAAGTTATAGATTTAGAGTATTTACTTATTCTCAGTTTAAGGTAAATTCAACACAGATAATAGCTTTTTGGTTTATATATGCATTCTAAAACTTTTTTTCTTTTCAAATATATATTTTTATATACAACCATATAATATTTATGTTTCATTGATTCTACAGATTCTCTACTGTAGGACAGAACCGTTTAAATTTTCATATTTCTTAGGAATGTCAATATTTAAGTCTTGATTAGTTCTGCCTTTAAAGGTCGACATCATCTTCGTCACCCCATTTTGCTTGTAAAAGTAACTAAGTACTTGGCTGGGTAGGAGTCTGAAAAAGAATAAATAAATAAATAAGTAAAGCAAAATACTTTTAGCAACATCACACGCATTAATTTATTATAATTCATATGATAATACAGCATCGATCTCATAATATGCTGTTATTTACTTAAAAGATTAACATAAAAAATTATGTTAAAACAATATAACAAGAAACAAAAAAAGTTATAGGTGAATAAATTTTTATAAAAAATTTGCAGAAAGATAGTTAAACTCCTGCAATTTAGAATTTAAACAACAAAAAAAATTCTCAAGTGACGTTTTAAAATGTGTATTTCAATTGTTTTAATAAACAGAAATTGTTATCTTTCAATTTTATGAAGTTAATAAAAAGAGTTCTTTTTATTTAATTTGACCTAAAAGTGAAAGTATTAAGGATTAACGATTACCAAAAAAGTTAATTCAATTTTGATAACGATTCTAAAATATACACCAAACATAAATAAGAATAGCTTGAACTCGTGTACTATTTTTTATAAGCAGAGTTCAATATTTTTTATTTTTTTTTTTAAAAAAAGAAAAAGTTATGGTGTAATCATGCTTATTAATTCGATAAAAAAATTTGAAATTTTGAAATCTTTTTTTGAAAACCTGTTATTAAATTGATTTTCTTTAGTTATAATTGAAACAAAATTCGTTTCCTTATTCCGTCGTATATAATTTTTCATCATCATATATATATATATATAATAAANATTCATATATATATATAAATTATAAACTGGGTAACAGAAAAAATATAATACATATTAAAAACCAACATTTCTTAAAATATTTTTATTTTTAATAAAGTATAAGAGTACGCGCTATTTAATTACATTTCATTACCATATTAGGCACTTTTTACGAACAGATTAAAGAATATTTTTTTGGCGAAACGGATTTCATGGTGAAATTCTTATAAGTTGGTAATAAATTCAAAACCTTTTTAATAAAAATAAAATTTAAAAAAAAATTCATTCAACATTAGGAATGAAACAATTCATAGTTGCAAACTAACTAATAAACAAATAAAATTAAAAAATAAATAAATTAAAAAAAAGTTTAAATCACGCCAATCAGGTTGTTTAAATAACGGGTGATCTTGACCAAGTTGGCGACAAAGAACTAATTTAACCTTGACCATTTGATCAATTTCTTCTTTTAAAAAACACAGGTTGCTAACTGAACAAAATCGTCGCTTCTTTTATCTGAATCTAAACAGGCTTAAGAAAGACCAGGAAAACTTTAAAAATATTCTCATCGGTAATTGGTTTTTCCAATAGCATTTTTCTTTTTTATTTAATGCCATTTGCATTCTGCTTTGTTTGGTAATGATTTAGATCCTTTGTACAATGATTGTCAACATCATAAGACTTTTATCGGTAACTGATGGTCACGAGGTTTTAAGCTTTCATTTGAAACAAGTTGTCTTTTTAAAGATTATTTTGTTGTAATGATTATTGTTCTTTGGTAATTATAGTTTAATGAGATCAGAGCTGCTTAATAATAAAATATTTTACCATTTAGAAATTTACAGAAAAACTATTTTTTTCTGTATTGAAATTGCCCACAGTTTAAGGGGCCATCCAAAATTTATGTCACCTTTTTTCAATATTTTTAATCCTCCCTTTTGTCACAAAGTGTCACATCATGCTAATAAACATATGCACGCAATTTTGACACAAAACATCATATTTCAAATTTTATTTTAAACTTAAACTACGTTTTTTATTGTCATTTGTGTACACAACAATAATTATTTTGTGCTTTTATTTTGCTGAAAAAGGTTAAAAATAAATAAAACAACAAATAAATATTTAATCTGCTGTTCTTAATATTTTTAATTTAATCAAAATATGGGATGTAAAACTTCTGGTTATCCCTTCCTTAATTCTTCCTTTTTTTTACGATTCACAAAATATTATTAACAAAATGTTTCTACATAAAATTATAATAGTTGTAAATTTATTACAAAATGTTCTTTGTTTTTGTGTAAAATATCGACTTTTAAGAAAAAAAAACAATAGATGCGAGGAGTTTGTGAGGGGAGATGCAGGGGGCAAAACATGCAAAATTGTTTGTAGGGTTATAAACTATTGCGATTATTATTATTATTATTTCCTTTAAAAAAAGCAGTGTGTTTCTTTAAGGATTGTATGATATACAATAATTTTCAAATCAAAATTTTAGAATTTTCATTTTTTTAATGATTGGGAAATTAAAAACGTAATAAAAATATCGAATTAATAGTTTAAACGATATTTTAAAAGCTTTAATGATACAGTCATTTTTGTCAACATCTTAAAAAATTTATATTTATATTTAAAAATATAAATTTTTTAAGAATGAATAAATATTTTCTAAAAAATACTTACAATTTCATACTAAAAGCCAAACAATACCAACTTGGTATCAAAACAACGTCTTGGTTTTCCAATACACCATTTAAAACTTTTTCTGCAACAGATTCAGGCTTTAAAATCGAAGATACTCTGTAATAAATAAATAAGAAAAACGCATTAAAGTAATTGTTCATATTTATAATTCTTAATTAATAATAATTAATTAATAATAATTAATTAATAATAATTAATTAATAATTGATTTATTTATTAATGTTTTTAATAATTAATATTCATTAATAATAATAATAAATTAATAATTATTTTATTTATTAATGTTTCTAATAATTGATATTCATTAATTATAATTAATTTATTTATTAATGTTTAGAATATTTAATATTCATAAACAATAATTATTAATTTTGCATAGGTCATTTTGATTTTAAAGGAATTATAGAAAAAAAAAGCATTTGTAGCCTAATGTAGTAAATATTGTAACCGATGTAGAACTCAATAAATCAATATAAACACAATTAATAGTAATAAAAAAAATCACTTTATTAACTTTTGAACTATTCATCTGATTTTAATATGTTAAGTGTTCGAGGGGCTAACCATAAATGTGCTAATGAATTCGTGTAGATGGTAATTTAAGTTCGAAATCAGGCACAAAAACGCATTGTAAATATTTTGATAGCGAATGTTTATGACTATGAAGCAATCCTGTTTTCTTTTAATTTTTTTAACGGAATAATTTCTATTCAAAATGGCGGTATATATTGACAAGCAACTTCTACATAATTGAAAAATTAGATAATTAGTACATTGTGACAAACACAGTTGTGCTTCTAAATATAGTATCTTCAGCTTCTAATTTCATGGTATTTAATGAATGTCGACTTATTTATAGAGAAAAAGGTAAACAATGATTCAAGTTGTATGACGATCACTTGTTTTCATGGAAACGGTTTTCTTTAATTATCTACGTTGTTATTTAGCTCCAAAATACTTTCATTTGTAAGTAGTAATTGGAATACTAATGAAGATTTGTGTTTCTAAATGAAACATTTCGAATTGCGTAAACTTTGGAATTGAAGGAAAAGTTATCTTAGTTACCTTATTTTTTCCGATCAATGTGACAGTGCATGCTGAAACCCATTACGTACATAACACTGCCATATTTCAAGGACAATAAGCAATAAGGTTTACATAAAAGAGAAGAAAACTGGTAAGAAAAGTGCTGTCCCGCATAAAGGTTTACTTTTCCAAATCCTGGGTTTAGACTTTTATTTCTTACATGAGTAAAATGAAATTGCGTAATTTTTTTTTCGTACCAAGAATATTAGGACGAATTACTCTTGTTAAGAGGTAATTTTATCGACAAACAACTTGAGGATGAGGATATTCTCTTTATAATTTAGTAACATTTAAAAATAATAATTAATGAAAAATTACTAAGCAAATACCAGGTTTTAAAATATAAATTAGCTACCTTTGGCCGACCAGCATGATCACATTGTTTTATTGCTTTTAAGTGACTGAAATCTGTTCGCATTTGTTTACGTTCGTGTATCAATTAGTTACATTAGATGATAAGAAATAAAAATTCGACGATTGGATAAATTAAACGATGTATAACATAAATATAGAATATTTATTATATCAGATATATTATTAGTATATTATAATAATTAGATCAAATTATTAGACGCATTGTAGTGTTTTAATAATTGTATGTTTTGCACGACTTTACATGCAATACTTTTTTATTTAAACATACGTGTTATGAGTTTTTATTCAGGAGATTTTTTAAATAAACTGGTGGACAAAATTAAGAGATGGAAAGCATTGTCGCACATTCATTCGCACATGCAAGATACCCTCACACCGCTCCATGTGTTTGACAATGTTTCCGTGAATGCCCAGAGGTTCAGGCAGGAGGTCCTAGAGCCCTATGTGCGTCTTTTCAGGGGCGCTGCTGGCCCTGAGTTCATTTTTATGGACGACAATGCGCGACCACATAGGGCTCTCATGTTTGATGAGTGTCTGGAAAGCGAGGATATTCAACGAATGGATTGGCCAGCCAAATCCCCTGGCCTGATGCTTGGGATGCTCTTGGGAGAGCTATTGCAATGCGCCAACCTCCTCCCAGAACCATTCTGGAGTTAAAAATTGATCTGGTGGAAGAATGGGAGGGTCTTCCACAAGTCCTCCTTAACTCCCTTAATAACAGCATGCATACTCGTTGTGCATGCTGTCTGTCTGTCAGGGGTGACCATACACCATACTAGAGGCAACACACACTGTACAAGCCTCACTTTTATTGTCATCTTTTATCAGAACTATCTTTTATCAGTTCAGAATACAGTGGATTTATTGGCAATAGGTCTTGCCAGTGAATGGCACTTTCATTTTTGTTTTGCATACTTTATTATAATGGAATAGTAAGCTATATCCATACCAAATTTCATTTATTTATATTCAGTATTTTTGAGATATTTCGGAAAATGTCTTCCATCTCTTAATTTAGTCGACCAGTGTACTTTTTATTTGTATTTATTTTTAACTTAATGTATTGCAATGTTAACCAATTGATACACGAACTTAAACAAGTGAAAACTGGTTTCAGTCGCGAAAAAACAATAAAGCTGTATAGTATCACCTTTTAATTAAGATTTTACGTAAAATCTTATAGTGCGCCTAATAATTTGGGCAGGGGCTGTATAGTGTTGCCAATAGATGAAGAAATATCCGAATTCATGGTGTAACATAAAATAAATGCACATATAGATTACAAAAGTGATAAACAGAATAATTACTGTTATTTTTTTAATGAATGTAAATTTGGAAAATATTAAAGAAGCAACATACACAGCTTGAGTTCCTTCAAACAAGCCTGTTGAAACAAGATTCGGGCAAACTACTGTTGTTTTTATACCATCTAATCGTTCTCTTTCTATTTCCAGTTTAATTGATTCCATTAATCCAACAGCACCAAATTTGCTGGCACAATAGTCCGTGAGGTTTGGTAGGCCAGTCAGTCCCGCTTGGCTCGCAATCGACACAATATGGCCCTTATTAGAATTTATCATATCAGGAAGAAAGGCTTTCAGAAACTAAAATACAAAGTTTTATAATTACTTAATGTTTCGTTATATATATAAAAAAAATCTTCACTGCTTACTATTATCAGAGAAGAAAATTATTTGCAGCAGGTTACTTCTGATATTAATCTAGCTTTCGAACAATAATAAAAATAAAGAGAAAAAAAAAAGATTTGTGCAAACACGAGAAAAGTGTTCTCCTTATGGCGATGGTATATTTTTACATAGAATCATTTTTACCAAGAAAATTAAAAACGAAGATAATTTTTTCGCATAAAAATTTCTTGATTTTACATATTTAATTGTATTATATTTATACATTATTAGTTATATATTTAGAACACAATGTTTAGCATAGTAATGTAAAATACTGAATGAACCACATTGAAGCTCAAGTTATATTGCAGTTTCCTTTCAATGCATATGCCAGCATAGCACATTCTAAAGAAAGTGGAATTAAATCTTACTAATTTCTAGTATCTTAAAGATGATGTAGTTTGGAACATAAGAAAGATCTGTCGTTTTATGAAGTGATGCTTCTTTACGAACAATATGATATTTTCATAACAGTGACTTTTCAACAATTAGTTATGACTGTTATGTCATATTTAGCCAATTTTTAGCCAGTTACCTCTACGTTTGTTTTGAAAATGGCACAAAACATCAATACGGTGAAAAGCCACAGTTTTGAGAAAATGAAAAGTGTGAACTAATTCTTTTTAGTTTTAAGAACTTACTCCCATGCTGTATTATCTGGGTTTATAAAAAATTGCAAAAAATGAGAAAAAAAAGGCATTGATTTTAACCATTTTAATCTAAATGGAAAAAAAAATGTCACGATTTTTAAAAAAAAGTTTAATAATTTTTAAGATATTTAAGTTATTTGTGTGTTCTAAGGCTCAGATAATTCTTTATGGCAAAATATTAAAGGTAGTTTAAAATTATAGCTTTGCTTCGATTGCAAAGTACTTCACTGTAGCTGTTTTTTAATTTTCCTGGGCGAAACGCTAAAAATTATTTAAAATAGTTTTGAAATTTATTTCTTACAACATATCATAAAGTTACAACTTTATTTAGAAATGCTTATAGAAAAGGAAAGGGTAATCGTGAACATAACATTTTCCTAATTCTATAACTTCACACGTATTCACCTCCATTTTAGCCTTCAACTTTAAAGAAACTTTCATTTATGCGATTTAGTATCAATGACCTACTTGAACAGATCAAATCACGTAGGTTGCAATTTTAATTCAGTGCATGTAAATAGTTTTTAAATATCTTGTTTACGCATAAATTTTAATTTTTGACATTCAATATTTTATTACGTTTTATTGTAGAATAATAAAAAAAAAATCATATTATTCCTATAAGACATTGTTCATAAAATTTTTGATTTATCATAATTTATAATTAATTTTGTTTCAAAATAAAAATGTGATAAAGTAACGCATAATCTCGCGTTTATTCTCATAATATTTGTCAGGGATCAATTTCGTATAGAGATAAATATAAAATATCTGCTTATTTGTAATAAAGGAGCTGTGTTTCATGCTTCGCAACTGTCTTTACTCTTTGCAGCGAGAAAGAAGACGTATCTTGCTACCCATAAATGTTAATTTTTAGCATTCAATGTTTTATTACGTTTTATTATGGAATAAATTTTTTTTAATTATTATTTCTTCGTATCCTACATTGTTTATAAAACCTTTGATTTGTCATAATTTATAATTATAATTTCTATTTTAACTCAAAGATGTGAAAAAAATAACATATAATCACATGATTATTTTTTAATATCAGTCAGGGATATCTTTTTCGTAAAAGTGATAAATACAAAAATAGTTGCTTATTTGTAATAATAGTTTCTTATTTGTAAAAATAGTTGCTTATTTCGTATTAGGGAATTGTGCTTCTTGCTTCGCAATTGTCTTACTCTCCGAACTGATACAGAAGTTTTCTTTATTCCCCAAAATTGCAATTATTTTCCCACTGCAATTATAATGTGCCAATTGTAATTGTCCCGTACTTTCCATTGTAATTATGTAAAATGTGTTCATAAAAATTCAACTAAAAATTATTCAATTTCACGTAGCGAAAATCGCATTTAAAAGTTATTTTTAATTATTTTTTCAAAATATAGGTTTAGTTTGTACTTTAATACTTATGAAATCGAGTAATAGTTTCATTTAATTCATTTTACTATTTACTTGTTTTTTGTAAGAAATGTACTACTCTATATTCAAAATTATTAATAAAAATAATGTGTTTTAACATTTTTTACAAAATAGTGATATTTAAATATTATAATTAAATATTAAAAAAATTATCTAAACTAACATTTACTTATATTTATGGTCTAAGTTTAATTATGCGTTCATTACGCTCACTGTCATTAATTGTAATAAACGTATATACTAGAGATTTTAATATATATTAATTATTTTACTAGAGAAATTATTATAAACTACTTAAGTTTGTTAAAGTAATAGTTGTTTAGACTTTATTATGTTAACAGGTTATTGTTAATATTTAATTAATTATTATTAATCAGCGAATAAGATTATTGTGCATTTCTTTTGTCCTATAGGTACCAAAATAACGGGGCAATAAACCGAAATATGGATCTTTCTCTTTAACCGTGAGACTTAAACATATTATTAAATTAGGTTGGTTAAAAAACAATTCCAAATTGAAAATATGCTAAGAGAAATGCAACAGAATAAGTAAACTACGTTAAATTATAAATATAATTTATATAAAAAATGATAGGGGACAATTCTCTATCTAAAAAAATCATCTGATTAAATTTGGATAATCAATTGACAGTTTTATTTGGTAAGGGACCATGACACGAAAATTTTTGCATAGTTTTATCACCTTTAAATAAATCAAATGTAGAGTAAAAAAGTGTTTTATTTAAATATTCATCAATACATTTTTAATTAAAGTGTTGTTAAACAAACTATCAAAATAAACGGTGAAATTTTGGTGACTTTTTTTAGTATGTTTTCTTTAATATAATAGTTATCTGGTTTACCGTAAGAAACATTTGATCTATTAAAGATAAATTCTCCCCCCCCCTTAAATTTTATATGATGCGAATAAAATTTAAAATAATGTACGAGAAGAAAAATAAACAAAAACGAACCACCTTGAATAACTATTTTTTGATTCATAGATTTTCACATACTAAGACTCAACCTTGATGTTGCGAGGATTTGTCCTCAAATATGCTAATTACTTATTGCAGACGATATTTTACGTAACGAAATTAGACACAAAAATACACTTTCTTTGAATAAACATACCTTCATTCGACGGATGTGAATTTCTGATCCTCAAAATACAGGGTTATTCATAATTCCCTCTGCCTGTAAACGTCATTTTTCTTTACTACAACTGGCTTCAGTGGTACATGTTACTGCCATCTACCGGCAACTGCTTAAATTAAAACTTGAATACTTTCGGAATAATTTCATATGTTCTTTTTTGCCATATTCGTCTTCGTTTTTTTACTATAACGCTTCGAAACCCAGGAGGGAATTATGAATTATCATGTGCAGGAGTAGCCGCAGTCTGGGAAATATGGTTCGAATAGTTTAATAAGAAGAGTGGTTAAAAATTTGTTCATTTCGCCATTAATCCCTCAATGCTAATTTCGCCATATCTCGTGAAATTTTTAAATAAAATAATCGAAATATTTTTGGGACAGTATTATAAAATTCTTTCATTAAAAGATAATTCTATTAAAAAAAACATTTGGTAATTCTTTTTGCTTTTTAGTCGAAACAATTTAAAATTGTACGGCATACAAATTTTTACATCATTTTGAAGAATGTAATTTTATACATCAAAATATAAAAAACTGGAACGAAATCGGACGAATAGTTCCTGAGAAATCAAGTTTTAAATATACGACTTCATTAAAATTCGATCTTCAATTTCGTTTTGCTCACTTGCGCGATGCGATGTTTTATGACGTGATTTATGATGTTTAATGACACTAAAAGAAACACTCTACGGTGCAGGGCTAACAGGACTGTTAAGAGGGTTTCAGATTCAGACAATTGTTTAACATAAAATTGTTTCAGAAACAGGATTGTTTTATTTTTTTACAGCATTTTTATTGCATTTTACACAAAAGTGCTGTCATTAAAAGGAAAAAAAAGCATCAAAATGTCTTCGTAAAATCTTTAACAATGGCAAATAACATTTAACAGCGTGTTAAGACAAATAAGTAAAATGTTAAAATATATGTTACTTAAAAGCAGGAATCGTTCTTTAAATGAAAATTGATATTGGTCCGATACTAAATGAAACTAATAAAACTTATGGAAATAAAAATTTAATTTAATAGTAAAAGATAAGGTTTTTTTTCCTTAGCGTGAAAAAATTGAATAGTAATTATCATAATTCAAGTCAGAGTTAATAACTTAATTCGTTGTTTTCTAATAAGAATGAGTGTTAAAATAGTTAGAGAGTGAACAATTGATCTCATTTTATTAATCTACTCTTATTTAAAAAATAAAAACACTCTCTGACAATCTTATAAAAATTCGAGTTTTTTTAATAATGGATTCAATAAATCTGTTAATAATAATAATAATTAATTTAATGATTAAAGAAACGATAATTAATTATAATAATCAATATAGTAAAAATGACTAGCGCTGATGAATTTAACAATAATAATGATTTATAATAATGAATTTAATAGTAAATTTAATTGTAATAATAATGTATTCATAAGCAATAAATTTAACTAAATGAAGTAAAGAAGGAAAAATTGTATTCCAAACAATGTAAAAATAACAGAGGAAGAATTAGCTGAAATGCTTATAAAAGTTTGTTGAAATACTTAAGAAATTAGTTGAAGTACTTAGAGATTGAAAAGTTTCAAAAGGCTAATTTCTATGCAGTTAAATACGAAAATAATTAGGGGAAAGCTAGGAACTTTTTTTAAAAGTCGTGGTTAGGGTCCAATATGGATACTCAAAGTTTGCCCCCTCCCCCGAGAGACTAGTTCTCCTGTTGATTTATTAAGGGGGTCAAAAGGGTGTGAAACTTAAACTTCACTATAAATATTCACTGTTTGCACCGACCACAGTGCTGACGTGAAATATCCTCAGTGGTAGACGGATCAAGGGTTAGAGACCCCTTGCCGTCATGCTAACCGTGGGAGGATCTCGAGTTCTTCCTCTCCATGCAAATGCCGGTTAGTTCAATCAGAAAAGTCCTCCATAAAGGCAAAAGTTCTTCCAATACCTGATCAGGCGTTCCCTCGTCTTCTGGATTGGGTTCAAAATAAGAAGGCTACGCAGTTGAACATTAGTTGTCGTAAACCCAAAAAATTGGGTCGGCTGTTCAACGACGGTTATGAAATAAAATATGTATTATCACTGTGTATTTTTTTACGAAGAATTTAATAACACCAAATTCAAGTCGATTAATTGTGTAGTTCAAAATTTATAAGAGTTTTAGTAACTATGAAGTATAAAAATCTAATGTTTTTAAATATACCTATTTACCTGTCTCAAATTTTTATCTATGCAACCTAAGTATAATTTTTTATGTATTTTTTTTACACTGAATCGAAACAAACCTAAACTAAGTCCTAAGGAGCTTTAATTCTAAAGTTATTACATATTTTAATGTATATACATAACTGTATATTTTATATAAAAGATACAGTTATGTACTTTTAACCTATTTAAACCTTTGGAACAGTTGCACTGATAAGTGAAGTAGTAGATCCTATGTCCCTTTTTAGGCTAAATCGAATGAGAACATAGCTAAATCGATTGAACTAATAGTTTAGACGTTATAAGATCTTTCAAGTATTAAAAATGTAATTTTTCACTTTTGCTTTTTTATGCATAAAACGCTGAAAACTTGGAAACTAACAATTTTATCAACTTAGTTTTTAATTTATTAAATTTAGCGTACAGAAATGCATAAGAAGCAATGCCTCACTTGTCTATATAGCAATGTAAGACGCAAAAATATATCTAAGCACAAAAATTGTACTTTTTATTCATTAAACGTTATTCATTCATTAAATCATATCTCTTTATTCATTAAACGTACTTTTAAATTATTAAACGTCGCTTGTAACTTCCTAAATATTAGTTTTATCGACTTAATTTTTATTTCACTCGATTCAGTATAAGAAAATACTCAGGATCCAATATTTCGCTTTTTTAAATAGTAATAAGTTTAAAACGTAGATAAGTTTAAGTTCAAAATTGTACTTCTTATAGATGAGATATTTAATAACTTTTGAACTGTTAGCTGTCAACTTCGATCTGATATCATTAGATTCGGAGTAAAAACTATAAAGAGAACAACACCTCATTTGTCTGGATAGGTATTTCAGATAAATAGGTACCGTAAATAGGTATAATAAAAAAATAGTACCTCTTTCTAATTCATGCTTATTAAATCCAATATAATTTTTGTAACTGTAACTGTAATTAACTGTTAGTTCTATCTAATAAATTTTGTTGTCATTCGATTTATCGTAAAAAAATACATAGAGAAAAATATTTTAGGTAGTGACAGTAGTGACGTTTATGTTTTACTCCCATCTGACTCCCTCAACCCCTTCAGTAAATTCAAGATGGTGACTCAAACTCACCTCGGGGGAGACGGCAAACTTCATGTATCATATTTTATTTTATATTTTATAACCGCGTTGAACAGCCGACCCAATTTTATGGGTTTACGACTACTAATGTTCAACTCCGTTGCCTTGTAATTTTGAACCCATTCCAGAAGACAAGGGAACCCCTGGATCGAGTATTGGGAGAAATTTGCCTTCGAGGAGGACATTTGGATGGAGTTAACCCGTTGCGTTACATGGAGAGAAAGACCACGAGAACCTCCCACGGTTAGCCTAACTACAAGGGGACTCTAACCCATGATCCGTCTACCACTGAGGATATTTCACGTCAGCACTGTGGTCGGTGCAAGTTAGATGCGGAATTTGTATCGACTGGGATTCGAACTCGATCCCCTGAGCCATCGCGGCTCTCATGTATCATATTGGGCCCAAACCACAACTTTTAGAACAATTTCCAGATTTTCTTTAATTATTTCCGTATTGCGCATTTCATTGTCCCGCGGAAATCGGCCTATTTTTATCAGCTTGAAATGTTTCAGGTAATTTTGTAATAAAAAAGATACGCGTCTGTGTTCGCAATGATTTTAATTATAATGAAAATTAAAAAAATACTAAGGATTTTAGTGTGGTAAAATAAATAAAATGACAAAAAGGTTCATTATTTTAAATGATTCTATCCTTGAGATAATTTTTTAATTAAGATTACAGATAAAGATTTAAGATTATATTTAAGAATTTTAATTTTTTTAAAGTTATTAATTTTAGCATTTATGCTTAGTATTATTTTATTTCTATAAAACTATGGTGCATTGTGAAAATAAAAATGCTTAACTTCTAGATTAAGTAAGTTAGAGTTGTAATAGATAAATTAGATGACGCAGACCAGTAAAAAAAAAAAAAAAAAATCGTTCTACGCACGAATCTTTGTCTTGGCATTCATTATTTCTTCACTTTCCCATTTTTAAAAGATGAACAAAAATAGAATTAGGAAACAATAGACCCTGAAATATTTACGTGTCTGAAAGGAAGAAAACTAAAACAGGTTTATAAAGCTGTCATCTTTTTTTTAACCCTGACCGGACCATCTCTTTTTTTCTATTAACAGAAGGTTTTTGTTCCTTTAAAAAAAAGCAAGGAAATTTTTATAGCATATAATAAGAAGAATATTTTACTAATTAATATATTATTAGTATTAATTGACAAACGAGTAAAGTAGACTATCCTCTACTAGAAAAAAATAAATACCTTATTTTAAATGTTATTATATTAGCTATTAACAATTTTTGACAGTCGTGCACTTGTTACAATTGTCCCCACTTACGGGGTCAATTGTAACAGTTCATAAATTCAACTAAAACATAGTTAATTATACATATTATCATAGTTGTGATATATT
>NC_092209.1:45124801-45132035 GCF_043381705.1 Parasteatoda tepidariorum | reverse complement strand
GATGTCAATGTTTTCCAAATCAACAAAACGCAGTTTAAAATCGTCGCTCAATTTTTGAAGATTACCTGTATATATTTCCAAGTCTTCTTTTATTTCTAATTGTCACATATCTGAAAAATACTGATAATCCTTCGACCAATCGACCCTTCCGGTGCGGATCGACCCCCATTCGACCCCCTGGCTCAGATCAACCCCCACTTATGTTAAATAGACCCCTGGGGGTCTATATAGACCACTTTGGCGACCTCTGCCCTACACTGATGTTTTTTTAAGGTTCAATGCCACTGCCCGGTACTCCGAACACTGATGTTTCTCCTAATTTATCCTCGGCAGATATTAAAATAACGAATATATTTAATAATATCAACGAAAAATATATATTAAATCGGAAATAATAAATAATTCAAACATTCACTAAAGCGACTATGTGATTGTTGACATTCACCGGTGTAAGTCGACATTCTCTTGATTTCGGCCCTTCAAGGTAACACATACTTTATATTTTTGAAATAAAAATGAATTAAGGCTTTCTTATTCGGTCTTCTGTAAACCTTGTACGCAGAATTTTCATTAAACATATTTCTTGATGCCTTCTCCTTATTTTGTATTAATTTAGGTCGAACAATTTAAAAATATTATAAATTTAGCATTTTAATAATTTATGGTTCTGAAATACAACATGGGGCACCGGTGATCTTTTCTGCGTTAAAGAAAAAATCTTCAAAAAACACCGCACACTTCCAAAGTTGAAAGTATTTAATATTTGTACATTTTTCAAATTTGCAGATATTTACTGATCTAAGAGAAACAGTAATTCATCACTTAAAGTTCTTTAATTTACGAAATCAGTTATTGATAAATATTTGAATATAAATGAAAAAAAATTTCAAATTGCTTTTTTCGATTTTATATTTTAGTATAAATATAATTCCGAAAATTCATTAAATTTTTTTCGAAACTATTAGATTGCTTTTATAATTTAAAAAATAGCAAAATACATTTTTACTTATAATTATAGAGCCAGAAAAAAAATAATACCTGAGTCCATCTGCGCTAAGGGATTAATAAAATTAATTTATAGCACGTATTCAATTTTATTATTTTTAAATTATTTTAATTTTATCAAAAATCTTTAAATTACATTTTTGATTGCCTTAAATTTAAATTTATTCTCAATTCTTAGTACCTCGTTTAGAATTTTATTTTTTTAATTTTGATGTTTTTTTTTTCAGTTTATTTAATTTAGTTTGAGGTGCATTTTTGAAATAAAAACGAGTTGAAGTTTTCCTTACTGTGTTCAACTTTGTCTGAGGAAAGATTCATTTTATTATTTTTTTATTGTTTCTAATTTGCTGCTAACATCTTTAGTTTTCAAAAAAATCCATGAACTACGTTTGCTTAGAATACGTTTTAGTTAAAGAAAATTTTCTTCGGAAAAACTCAGACTGCCTTAAAATATAAACCTTTCTCTACTCCTAAGGTACCACTTTCGAAATTTTAAAAATATATTTCTGCTCTTTTTTTTCTTTTTTCTCTTTAATTTAGTGAAATTAGTTTCAAATTTTTATAAAATTTCTTAAGCTAGGCTATGTTTTTCTTTTCAAATAATTCCTAGATCGAAAGTAAAGCGACGCATATTAAACAGCGCACAAGAACAGCAGGTTGTGCTACCTCTAAACTAGATAATAATAATTCTTTCTAATTTGAATAAAGGTATAAGTTATATATAAATTTTCTAAATCTATCTTTTTTTGAAATGTAGGGAGATATTTATTTTTTTAAAATAATTATCTTCCTAAATTTCCTTAACAGAAAAAATGAAAAATTATGACTGAAATAAAAGCGTAAGTGACTAACATATCAACATGGCCAATAACACCTTGTTGAGTGGTATTTCAGAAACCCGAGGACAATGCTCATAATTAAAAAAAAATTTTTTTTTTTTTAGTTTGCAGAGTTGGCAATTTGTCTGAACTAGTTTTAAGAACATGGTAACTAATTCAGTGATTGTGCCTTGGCGAACTTTATTATTATTATTATTATTTTTTTTTGTAGAATTATTATTATGAATGTTCGCGAGTAAGAAGTTCATTTTCCAGCTTTGGAATATTCAACCAAATTTATAAAAACAGTTATCTATAAATTAATGTTACAAAACAGAAGGAAAAAAAACCGAAAATATGTAATTAATTTCGTACGAGGGTTATTTTGTTTTTCAACTTAGAACGTTCGTATTTTTCACGTATTTGAATTAAACAGTCATTTGGCATTGCAGCGGGAAATTATGACTATATTTCTTTTTTCGATGATAATGAGGGCGTATTGATTTAAGATCTTTTGGTTAGGATAGGCTTAACTAATTTTAAAACTAGAGTCTTGTTATGGCAGGGTCCAATCGGAATTGGGTTTAGGGTACAACGTCTGACAGGCACAAAATGTCTCTGTTATTAATATTTATTTTTAACAGTATTTTATAATCCTTTCCTACTGATTTATTAATATTTGATAAGCATACTTCTACGTTTTGTTAAATGTTATTAGTTTGGTTTATTAATTACTTTAATAAACGAAAATTTTTGAGTTTCTATGTTATGCTATATTTAAATAAATAATTAAATTGCGACATTCTGACCTATTTTCAAAACATTGCTATTAGTATTCTATACAGTGTTCACGGTAGAAAATTTATTGTAAAAAAAGATAGTTTTAAAAAAAAATTTTCAGGTTTTGCTGACTTTTTGGATTTTTTTTTTTAAGTGTGACTATATTAATTGAGATTTTTTGACATTGAAAATTTTAAAAGAAGTACATTTCTAAAGGAGGCATTAAATTGAAGTTAATTATTCCATATAATACCATTAAATCCCTAGGCCCGAATTTACCATGGTCGGACCATGGCTCTGTCTGCAACCATCCAAAACTGCAGCTGACTAGAACTATTGAACTGGACGATTGAACTTAAAAGCTGGACGATTGAAATATATAACTAATTTCCAAAGAAATAGAGTAAAACAAAAATTTTAAGAAAAAACCTAAGATAATATTTAAATTTTATAAAGTCAAATTGGTTAAGTATATGTTTTATGAAGTAAGAATACATGTCAAAATTAAAATAGTTTTTAAAGCACATAAAAATAAATAAATATGTATACGTGATTTTATTTATTTTGCAATCAATAAATTTACTCAGAAAAAAAGATTGTTTACGAGAATCAACGTGCTCTTAGTGAAAATTATACAAAAATATATATAACTTACCCAAAAATGTGCTAGCATATTAACGTTGATTGTTCTCAAGATTTCTTCATCTTTTAACTCCAAAAACGGCTTTCCAGTAACAATTCCTGCGTTATTGATTAATATATCTACTTTACCGACTTGTTCTTTAACTAATCTTGCTACTTCATAAACATTATCCCGATTCGCTACATCACACTGATACAAAGCTATTTTTTTATGATTTCCTAACAATTTCTCCGTTTCGTACAGTGATTTCAGATTGATGTCCATAAGTACAAGACATTGACAATGCTTAGAGAACAATTTTGCAATTTCTCTACCTATGCCACTTCCGGCACCAGTAATTAGAACTGTTTGATCCGATATGTCTTTTTGACGATACCTCTTCGGCAATAGCTTTACAATCGTATTCCTTATGCTGTAATAAAATATCATGGGCAGCATGGAAATTGACACAAGTAACAGTTTTAGTTCAGGTTTAATTTTCGAAGCCATTTTGAAAGTAAAGTTATTGAATATCACAGATATGTTTTAAAATTCTGAGTCACTTAAGCAATAATATCGTCTGCAACAGTTTAAAAGCCGTATATACACAGATTTGTTCTAAGCAAAAGCGCAGACGATTTTATTGGAGCAGCTTGATATGATAGTATTTTTTTAAATATTATTTTTATGAATGGAAAAATACGAATAAAAGTCAATTATATAAACCAGAGGAATCTTGTGAAATCAGAGGCACATTAAAAGATACATATATCACAAGCGTTCGATGACAGTTTTATAAGTTGAAAAATTCCAAGTTTTTAATCAGGATTTTATCCAATCCCACAGTCTCCGAAATGGTCTAGAAGCCGCTGAGAAACAATTCAGTATGCCTAAGAGGCAACCGATAAATTGCATTTTGCTTGTAGAAAAAAACCATAAGCAACCATCGAAGATATCCATTTGGAACTTAGAATTAATCGATGACACAAGACAAGTATAAAGTTATGTGAATAATTATTGGTAATAATTGAGCCTATTTGGCTCCCACGATGAATAATTTTCAATAATTATGCTATCGGAGAGATAATCTGATCGTTAAAAAATTATGATATTGTTTAAAACGAGAATCCTCCTAAATTATTCGAAAGAAATAAAATGATTAAAATTGTCCTTCGAAATCTTCCTTAATATTAAATAAAGGAAGAAAAACAATTTTCATATGATACTATATTAAATTCCGATAACAGTAATAAAAATCGAATTTATCCTGCCTGATGATTATCTCCCGAAATTTTTTAATATTATTGCTGGAAAAAGAAGATAATCCTCGCTGATCAAAATTCACCCAAAGAATAATGGTTGAGTGAAGGTGGGAAAATAAAGTACACGTTTTGCCTTCAGATGAGAGGTCACGTGGCTGAGAAAGTAGCAACGAGAAAATAAACTCGTAATGCAGCTTCTTTTTTAGAAGTCATCCCTTGAAGGAAAAAGTCAAATGGCTGAAAAATGGAATAGAAATAAATAAATATTTCATTTGAATAGAATGAAGCGGATCTATTATAGGCATTATATATTGTTTGTAAAATAATCATTTATGCAAAAACTATGAATTCGGGCATATAAGCTGACAACTCATTATTACGGCCAATGTTGCTATAATTTAATGTTATTTTTATAATTAAAATACTGTGACTTTCAAACTTGGACTAAAATTAGAATCCGAAGGAAATATTGCAGGGTTGGTGTCGGGAAAATTTGTTCAATTAGTTAAAATAAATTAGGTTCTGTAGATGAAAAGTGGCAAGAATTTTTTGTTGTTGTTGTTCTAATGAAAATTAAGATTTATTCAGAAATATTATTTATGCTTTCATGAAATTCAATGAAAATATAATTGATTCTCAGGAAAGTCTGCAGTCGTAGCAAGACATTGTACTTGTTTCTTTAGAATTTTTAAAATAATTTATAGAGAATTCTCAGTATTTTCAACTCAACATTTCAAACAGGCACTGAATTTCCTTTTGCCAGAGGAAAATAAAATGAACGATTATTCTCTCTAAGAAAGTATTAATAAAACTGCTGTCGACACCGCTGTTTCAAGAACGGACTTCTGAATATCGTAACCCAAAAATATTTGATATAACAATATGAAATTTCGTTCATTTTAAGAGAATTGTTCAAAGAACATTCTAATATCAAAACGTTATTGATGCGTTAATTTTCAATAATTTATAAATTTTTTTTTAAAGTTCGGATTATTATAATTAGGGGCTTAATGTCCATTTTTGGCAACTAATATCCAGCGTTCTACCATCCGGGTATCTTTGTTATTAATAAGATTTCTTCCTCTCCTTACCCAATTAATTGTTTGCTATCCTTTCCTCATTTTGATATTTTCATTTCCATGGAAAGTATTTTTCAATTTAAACCTTTGTGATTTGAATTTTTAACATACATCTATATATATAAAAATCTCTTGTCGCAGTTTTAGTAGTTAAACTCCTCCTAAACGGCTCGACCGATTTTGATGAAATTTTATATGTATATTCAGTAGGTATGAGAATAGGTTTATAACTATTTTTTTTTCATTTCTTGGACTAATTTCTTTTGTTATTTTTTTATGGTGTGGTATTAAAAATACATTCAGTCCTTAATTTTCACCCTCCTACCACCAACCCCTACTTTTTAATAGCATTTTATATTTTTTAACCCGGTCATAGTTAATCAATTAACACTTGATTAGCTATCCCCGCCAGGGGAAAGTTGGATCTCCGATTATTTTGCTTCGTAATTTGAACCCACCACGGCTGTGCAACGGCACACGATTAGTCGCTAAAAAATTAACGAACAACGTTATCGAAGTCATTATTTTAAATGGGTGAAAGTATATTACTTCCACGAATCCCTATTATACCAACGTGCGAATTCAATTTAAACACATTCAGTTCCCCATTAGATTGGCATTTGCAATGACTATTAATAAATTTCAAGGCCAAGCAATGTCTGTTTGTGGCTTTGATTTGAGCACACCATGTTTTTCACACGGACAATTATACGTCGCATATGCTCTCGAGTGGGCAAACCATCCAGTTTATTTGTGTTAGCTAAAGATAAAATGACAAAAAATATTATACACTCCATTGCACTAAGAGATTAATATTGTTGTCTAATATTTTCAGAATTCGTTGTATATATAATTTATAAAAAAAAGTTACAATAAATTTTAAAAAATTGTTATTTGGTGTGTTGTTATTTTCCCATTCCGTCATCGTTCACAGCGCTCCATGCCTCTTCCACTCATATACCCCATACGCACACAGTTACAATAAATAAGATATATTTCCATACGCTAGAAATAAATCATACTAGTGGGCTGAGCCCCCTGCTCGCTAACGCTCGCCAACCACCGAAAATTGCTACGCAATCTCATATGGTTTGCTTCGCAAACCAAGCTCGCTTCGCTCGTTACTAACTTAAGTACATTGCAAATGCACAAAATTCTAAGAATTCATCATTCAAATCCATATAACAACTCTTTTTTTTAAAAAAAAAAATTGCATCTTTTCAGTAAATAATTAGTCATTAAAATAAATTTGAATTCAAATAAATGACATGTAATTAGTTAAACCTATTAGAAATGTGCTATAGTATAAAATCTTAAAGCGTAACAGCACGACTGAGACTCGTTTTTCAATGACTAACTAATAACAATAATAAAATAAATAAATTCGTGATATAAATCAAAAATCGTCAAATGAATTCGAAATATATAAAATTCGTGAAAAAATGAGTTTTTGACAAAATACTAAAATAGAGATCTATCGACAAAGACTACTCACTTCTGCCTAGCTTAATAGTATGAGATTGCCGCAGCTGATGCTCTCTCAGGTTATTTCAGTTTCCATTTTTAAAAGCGCTATATGTTGAGCCACTTCAGCTAGATTTGGCATGTGACATTTTTAGCGGCAATCATTGGTCGATTTTCTAGCGTTGCCATTCGGGGAGTTGTAAT
>NC_092209.1:45069805-45123321 GCF_043381705.1 Parasteatoda tepidariorum | reverse complement strand
CAGTAAAATTTGTGTGCTTTCTCTCAAACTTGGACTTTTATGCTCCAGGCAGATGACGTAAGCCGAGTGCAGCGCCACTAATTTGCATATTGCAATTTTACTCAGCTACTCTTAGTGGACAACATATGCAAATTTTGCACGGTTTGGCTTACTTTTGAAAGAGTTATCGCTATTTTTGTGATTTTTCCTTAATTTATGATAACCAGTGTATATATATTTGAATTTAATCATTTAAATGTATTTACTACCGGGAAAAAAATAAAACAGTAAATATAACTTTAAAAAAAAAATTTCAATTTGAGTGTCTATTTGGCTTTTCAATACGAATTCTTATTTTTAATTTTGAACTTACGGTTTGCAAGTTAATGCTTTAAGAAGTGGATCTTAAATGTTATCAGATTTTTTTCTCGTGATATAATAGCATACAACGAAATAATACATTTAAAATTACATTGAATATAAATTCGATTAATTTTGTGTGACATTGGAAATCGTAAATTCTAAATTGTTTGTAAAGAATCATTTTGACGAATAAGGAAATTTCATGATAAACGATGCATCACAGAATGAAAACACGAAAAAGAGAAGGTCGAAATGCGCTAAAGATTTTCCTTAAAGAATTTTCAAAATAAATAATTGGCTCAATCAAGAACATTTCCGCATCATTTTCTGATTACAATTAATAATAAAATAATTAACTACCATTAATTTTGCAATCTATATTGAATATTTCGTAAACATGATTAATTTGAAGTAATGTTTTAAATTTTGTGTTGCTCACATTTCTTCAGTTGAAAAGTTTGTAATCCGAAAAAAAAATCTAATTTGATATAAAAATAAAATAAAAAAAGACTGAAGAATGCAAAATTTAATTTCCTTTTGACCTAAAACCCATTTCATTAACACAGCCTCAACAATAAACTATTTCTATTCTCTTAGTAAATAGAATACACATCTCAGGGTGAAGCGATTTCCCAATTCTCTACACTTTTCCCCAAACAGCTACCATGATTCCGGCAAATATTATTTACCCACCCCCACCTTTATATTCCGACTTTTTACTGAAATGTACTGCCGTAGAGAAAAAGCGGTAGTGGAAAAGTGCGCAGAGTGGGAAAAATTCGCAAACTTGAGACACCTATTTTATTTACTAAGAGTGTAGTAGGGCTTACTTTTATTATTTTATTTTATATTGAAATTCGATTCATATCGGATATGCGACTATCAATCAGTAGTCAGTTTCGTAGCCTCTTAATTCTAAACCCAGCATAAACAAACTTCCTGATTTTATTTTATATTATAGCCGGCGTTGAACAGCCGACCCAATTTTGAGTTTATAACTTTCGATGTTCAAAACCGTAGCCTTGTAATTTTGAACCCAATTCAGAAAACAAGGGTACTAATGGGTATTGGGACAAACTAGCCTTCGTGGAGGGCTTTTTGATGGAACTAACCCGCATTTGCGTTACGCGGAGAGGAAACCTCCCACGGTTTGCTCGACGGCAAAGGTTTTCTGATTCATAATCCGTCTACAACTGATGGTATTTTACGTCAGCACTGTGGTCCGCGCAAGCTGGGAGCAGAATTCATATCAAGCATCCACCGATGGGATCAGAACTTCAGTTACCTCATTGGGAGGGGATTGCTTTAGCTATCGCGGCTCAAACTCCCGGATTTAGAATTTTGGGATAAAACTTTATTCGTGGACTTATTTTATGACGATATATGGAGAGGATAACTACTGAAACTTCCCACGGTTAGCCAGACGACAAGGCTATATAACCAACGATTCTTCTAACGCTGGAGATATTTTATTTCATTATGATGACGGGAGTAAAAAACATGAATGAAAAAGCCATTGCCAGGAGGCGAGCGCTTTATTCTCTGGACAATCACGACTTCTGGTAAAGTTTGTTGGGTTTTGAACACAATGGTATATCCGCGACGAAGTTGTCCTAAAGCATCTAATAAACAAACTAAATTGGATAAACGAAAAATATTGGACAGATTGAAACTATAATTTTAAAAGTGGACGTTTCAGCAAGGCTGAAAAGTTTTTTCCAAGAATTAACATTGTTTTCTTCTTCAGCACTGACTAGAAAAAAAATTGAATCTAGACAAGAAAAATATTTAACCAGGGGATAATCTAAGACAGTGTTTCCCGAACTTATGACTTTTGTGTACCCTTTCTAAATTTTTCGTAACCGCTGTGCACCATTAATAAAAAAATTAACGTGTTTTTGTTTTAAAAATGTGCTTATTTTTCTTTCTTGGTACGAAGTTTTATTAATAACTTTATTGGATCAGTGAGAAGGATGATATTGTTTTTGCTGTGATAACAGTTATAGGGACAAATATTATATTTCATAAAAATAATCAAAATAAGTAGAATTTATTACAAACCTTTATTATAAGAAATTGCACTAAAGTTAAAAATCATAACTGGCTGATGACACCACTTATTATTAACTGTTGACTCTGCAAAAAATAGCCAATAGAAAAATATGTAATCGTAAATTTTCATGGCTACCTTTGCTTTTAAATAAAATTGTTTGAAATTTTCCTTTGTTGCAAGATATTTCGCTTAAGTTTGGTACCCTCGCCGAGTTTGTTCCCGTACCGATTTGAGTAAATGCTTTAACTTTTGGAACAAGGAATATCCCAGGACATTTTTTTTAAAGAAATTATCTACACTGTGAAAAATATAATAAATTAAGACAGCTCGAAATTTTTTTTAATTTGTATTCATTTAAATTTTTAATTACAATAATTTTAAAATAAAAAACAGTAGACTTTCAAATAATATTTTTATCATTCACTTCACGAATTCTAAGATATATTTTAATAAAAATGCTTAATTATTCCTTAGTTTTAATTTTTTCCCCAGAGAAATGTCATATTTTTCTTCCAGTTATCCCCTCTCCTAACAAATTGATTAAACTTTTTACTGTAAGAATAAAATTTAATATTATTTGGTTTAAATTTATAAATAGAAAAAAAAAAAAAAAACTATTTGTATTCTGTATTTCTTGTTGGTTAATAAAAATTATTCTAAATCTATGCATACAGGGTGTGACAAAACAAATGGTCACAACTGTAGGGCGTGGAACTTGATCAAAACAAACACCTTTCTTCAACCAGTAAAGCAAAGGGCGAGTCATTACAAGCCGCTGATTCTGGAGTTACATTAGTCTAGGATACGAAATAACTGAATTTTGTCTTTCTGAACAAATCAGTTGACTGTCTCTTATCCATATCGATCTGTTCAGCAATTTTTTTTTCAGCCAACTTAATTTTAGAAAAAAAAATCCATGACTTTTAGGAAAATTTCAATGTAAATCCATATCTTATCTACAGGGTGTCCCAAAACGAACACATAAACTCTGCACAGCTAGACTCCTCGTTGGAAGTACATAAAAACTGTCCAAAGAAGCGTTCCTGTACGATCCATATTTTACGAAAAAAAATACGAAAAACAAAGTATGACGTCACTGCCGGTGCAAGAAAAAAAACACTTTATTGGACATATCCACGGCGTACTCAAGCCTGCCTCGACATGCACTTTGAACATCTGATTTAAATTGTGCATAGTATACTGCTGTTGATATGTTCAATAAAGTGGTTTTTCTTGCACCAGCAGTGACGTTATAGTTTGTTTTTCGTATTTTTCTCGTAAACTATGGATCGTACAGGAACGCTTCGTTGGGCAGTTTTTATGTACTCCCAACGAGGAGTCTAGCAGTGCAGAGTTTATGCGGTCGTTTTGGGACACCCTGTATATCACCCAATTTTTAATCGAGAAACTTTAATTCTTTTTCTGTGAAAACACATCAGGCTCAATCTGTACTCTCAATAAATTATTCATTAAGATTTTGAGAGCAAAAATTTTACAACAAATAATTGCAATAGATATTAGAATTATTCAAATCGAATCTCAATAACTGATTACTGACAATCTAACACTGGTTATTTACCAGGTATAATGTAGACATTTTCCAGGCCCCTCTCTATATAAAAAAAACAAAAACTTTACTTGACTGTTTTTTTAGAGTCAAATTAAAATTTCCTGAGAATTCCAGGTTTTTCCTAACCAATTTGAACCCTGCTTGGGGACATCAAAAATTTATATATGTGTAAAAATTATAAAAGCTATTGATAAAATAATTCTATAGTATAATAAATTATATGAATTTCGTTTAAATATTAGTGGAGTACATACTTCATAATTAGCATTTGAAAAGTACTGTGCTACTTATTTTTTAAACACATTGCCTTTCGATAGCTAGAGGGCAATATAAAAATGCAGGTAGACTGTAAAAGATAGATTTGTCTTGTTACAGTTTAACAGTAAGAGAAGTTCACATTTGTAATAACTTATGTTACGTACTTTAAAAATGTCTTTATTATATGTATAAAAAGAAAGAAAAGTGAATGAACTCCATAAGCCCCTATTTCCTTTATTGTTTGAACATAATTATTTGCTATTAAATTGGTTTCCTTGTTAACCAGATAATAGAACATGTAAAACAGAGTTATAAAGAAAAATAACTTAATCTAATATACAAAATTTTACGACCAGATGAAATGAACTAAAAGCAACTTTATGTAAATATTTTGCTCTCATTAAAAACTGGCAAATCAAAAATAAATATTTACTTTGATTACTTAGCTTTTAAGCAAAGTCAAAAACGTTAAGCACTTCGAGCACTTAAGCAATCAGCACTTCTGCCAGAGTGAAAATTCTCCCCCCCCCCCCAGAACCGAGCAGAAGTTTTTGTTTCCCTTCGAAACAAAAATAATAAATAAAGAATGAAAAGGTAAAAAAAAATTAGTTTGAAATTTTTTTCAAAAATGTAAATTTTTGTTAGAGCAAACTAAATGTTTCAGGAAACGGCGTCTCCCCCAACTACTGCTCTGCTCAGACTTACTAAACTGTCATTTAGAAAATTCCCTCACTATGCTCTTATATTGTGAAAGAAATTAAGACTAGAATATTAGTAATTGAAATGGAGGAAATAGTTATATTAAATTTGAATGAAACAACATAAATTGAAAATGCATTTTATTAAATGGCACACACATATATAATACTTCAAACCTAACATAGTTAGAATATCCTTAATTGGCTGAGAACACATCAGCTGTATGGTGAATATACTTTTCATAAAACTATCTAAATATAGAACACCATATATATTGAAGTACATGAAAGTGCAGACTCACACTTAAAGAGAATAATAAAAACAATATATAACTTAAAAATAACAAGTTTAAACATGTACAATGAGTTGCAATAAGAATATATATATATATTGAAAAATGTATTTAGAACAGAGGAATATTCAAACAGCAGTAGACAATATTACATGAAGAATTTTGTTAAATTAAGAGATAAAGCAAAATTAAGAACAGTATATTTTTCAATATAAGCTTTAGTAATTGATTATACAATTTTTTCTCCCATTTATATTGGATTATTAATTAAAGTATTATAAAAATTATTCAAACTTACTACTATGCATCGTAGGGTAGGTATACAGCCATAAGTGACAAAGTCACTAATGTATCCAACTCACTTGTTAGTTAAATATTTGGGTAAAAAAGCTCAAGCTAACACCTAGCTAATTATAATCGATCAACACGGGCCAAAAATAATCAAGTTTTTCAGATCAAAATCTCTAGAGCTAAAAATATCCATGTCTAGATGGTTATACAATTGACTTGGTCACCTTTGGCAGTATATACGCAATATCTAACAAAATATTTTTGAATTAAATTTTAATCTTAACCAACTTTAAAATAAATAAATGTATTTAATTTTAAGTTAATTCTAAATTTTAAAAATTTATTATGTTACATTTTTGTTATTATACTTCAGTTAACTTATGATGGAAAAGAAATTTGCTAAATTATTTTATCAATAGTTATGTGGCTAACAGCAACGGGTTAACAATAATCATATGTTTAAAAAACCTTATTTCGTTTCAATGCTTATTAATAATTTTCAACAATACATTTTAAGTATGATAAATGGAAGCCAGAAGATTAAACATATTACATATCTAAACTACGTATCCTACAATATTTTTTGATAATGAAAATCAAAAATAACTTGAAAAAATTCAGTGATTTTACTACTTATTGATAAGGTGGAGCTACATACAACAAATATTATGAATTCATTCTTTAATTTCAGAACAGAGAATGCGATTAAATAAATAAAGCGAATTTTTGGATGTTTTTAAAATGCATTTGAAATAATAAACGAAAATGAAACTAAATAATTTAAGTACATGTTGTGTATTAAAAAGTGAAAGAAAGTAGTATTCATCATGAAATTTATAAAATCATGTGATTATTAATTAAAAGATAAACTAAAATAATAAGCCTAATCTAAAGATGAAACTAAGTATTTCACACAGTTCTTAGTTAAAAATTAGATTTATGGATATTTAAATTCACTTGATTACTTTTTTATGTATATCTGTAATAATAAATAAAAATGAATGAAATAAATCAAAGTACTTGTCTTCTTCCAAAAATAAGTTATTATATAAAATTATGAGGGAATCGAAAATAAAGAGGAAAAAGAATTTGTACAATTTAAATCCGAAGTTAAGTACAAAACAAGCAATCAGTAGCAACTTTTTTTTAAGCTTTGAGAACATTATCCATATGAAAATTCTTTAATATATATGAAAATCATTCTGAAACATTTACATGCTCTTAAACACTTCAATATTTATGTTTTTAAGTAAAAGTTTAATTAAGTTTTTAAGCCAACATAAACGTTTAGAAATAAACCAGTATTTAATATTTGAAATTAAATTTAGCTCATTTGAAATGATTGCATTATAGACAAAAATGACACGATACTTTTATAAAAAGTTCCTTATGTCTAAACGGAAAAATATAGTGTTATCTTTTCATAATTAAAACAAATGAACCATAAATAAAACATTATTGCCTATATTGTAAGGAGAATAAATGTTTTTTTTAAACAATTTTTGCATTAAAGGCAATAATTTTTATTCACAATGTTTTTACAATTCTTAATATGTACTTTAGGCTACATTGAATTATTAAGAAACAATTTTGTTACAAAAACATACAATTTATACTCTTATTGGACATCAACTAACAAATAAAATGCTATAAAAACGTTTGAAAGTGCTGCCATATAGAAATATGATATTTTATTACAGAAATATTAAGTGCAACAAAATAATTATTTACTACTATGGAGAGGAAAATCAAACTTCTGCATTGATGATTCTACACACAAAATTAATTTAATATTTTTTCAAGACTTCTAATTATATAGGCATTTTAAGAGAATTATAAATTCTGTTTTTGCATAAAAACAATTCTGCCAATACACAAAGTTTTTTGAAACAATATTACAAACTTTCTTATACATAATGTTCAATCTTATTTTTGAAATGTCTTATTAGTATAAAAATGTAAGAAAGTAATTTAACCATACTAATTAAACAATTATTTATGTTAAATAATTTTTGCATAAAGATAGTCGCCTAATATTTCAAAAGTATAAATAAAAATATTTATACTAAAACAAACTAAACTTGATAAAAAAAAAAATGAGTTTAAAGTTTTTCCTTAAAAAAATCAAAAAAAAAAAAAAAAAAAAAAAAAAAAAAAAAAGAAAAAAAAGAAAAAAGATTACAGATATAGATAACATTAGTAGTTTAATACGAATATTAAAGAATTTAGAAGGATATGAGAAGCCTAGTGGTTGAGTGGCAGTGCACCAAGCTCCTCGGACCGGGCAAGGTAAACTCAGCATTTCATATCTTCAGTGGGTTCATAAAATGAGTACCCAGAATCCTTGCGAACTAAATACTCTTCCATCTTCAGCTGATAACGCAACTGGAACATCTGCATATGTACCCCAGAGAAAACTAGGATAGGCACAGTAGGTCCTTGACCTACATGGTCGGTCAAGCCACTGAGTTTAGTTTAGTTAGATGAATATGAATTAAATATACAAAAAGATGAGCTTCCTAGTATATAATACTTTTATCATAATACTTATAATTTTATGTTTAAATCTGTCTAAAACAATTAAGCTTATATTTAAGGTGAGTGTTCTAAAAAATACCAAAGATGATTTTTCTTTACAATTTTGACTCAACACAAAGAAGTTTTTTTTGCATAAATTTAAATTTTTCCCCCAAGAAGATGAAAAAGCTTAGGGCTTCAAAGAACACTATAGAAAGCTTATAAAAAGGCAATGCAAGAAAAATTGCTTTGTGAATGTCAATACTATCTGTTTCATTTCTTTTACAATTAAGAATTTGAAATACATGAATAAAATATTGAGCTCGTATTAAGTTTTATAACATTCGTTTAAAAAAAAGGGACTTTATAATAGTAAGTTGTATACCATACAAAATACTACGCAAAATAGCACTAAAAGATTTATTTACAAGAAGATATTTTTATTTAATATATAATAGCCAAAAATTTTCTAACAGTGCAATTGTAAATATTTTCAATAATTGCAAATATTTTCTAACAGTGAAAAATTCTTGAAAGGGAAAAAAAAAGCAAAAATTTTCACGCATCACAAAGATTAGAATGATTTAAATTATTTTTACTTGGAAATATAATATTATACAACAATTAGAACAATAGATTGAAACTTTAAAAATTTTTAAGTAGTTGTGGTTTAATAGTAACATTATGAAAACTGTATTAAAAACTAATTTTATCAGAATATTTTTCTTATATTTTTGAAAATAAAATGAATAATAAAATTTGGAAATATTGCTTGTAAAGCATTTAAATTAAAATTTAATCTTGCAGAAACAAAAATAAAATAACTCAAATTGACGTCACGCAATTTTATTTTGAAGTACTTCAAAAAAAACAATTCATTTTGCATAAAACTTTTTTTAAAAAGAACTTTCTAGGTAGTTACAAATTTTTTCAAAATTTTATACAATAAATTATGCGAATTGAAAATGCTTGTTAAGAACTTTTTTTGTCAGAAGAGTATTTAAAGTAAGTATGAATAGCTCTGTGGCCTAGCCTTTAAATTTTTTTTGTAAAGCATCAAATGCATTGTTAATTTTTTTGTCCCAAGTCTTGTACATTGTTTTACTATACCAAATTTTCAATTACTAATATAACTGAATTGATAAGTGGTTAAGTATAAATACACATGAATTATGTTTGAAAACATTCCGTATTATATAGTAACATATGAAAGATATTATAAAGAAAAGGTTATAAGTAAAAAACATCCCTGATATACTTAACAAACTATGAGATTTTTACAGATGAATATGGAGTCAAATAGCTGATTGAAATGAAAAAATGAGAATGCGGGTCTAAATACTTTGAGCTAATAAAGTTAACCATATAGATTTTCTTAACATTGAATAGTAAAATTTCAAAATACTGACACAGAATAGCAAAATAGTATGGAACTAATAAGTAACATTAACCCTTTCCAACTAAAAAAGGAAATTTCTAAGAAAACTTTAATGGAAATGCAAAAAAGAATCACAAATCAAAAACATTTATATGAAATAAAATATTTATGCCGTATTCAAATTATTCAATTAAGTACTTTAACAAAAGTTTTAACGAATGCTATAACACTAAAAACAACAAGATAAACATAAATTTGAAATATTATTGCTCAAATCAGCACTCATGAGATTGTCTAAAATATATCCATAACAAAATATTGAAGTACTTTAATGTAATTAATAACATATTTACAGAATTCGAATATGGGACACTAAAAAAATGAAATAGATAACGAAACTGGCACCGACATATTTAAGTAGCTGAATACTCAATAATTTATATTGGAAACTAACTAAAATATTAATAAATATTATGTAACTTCATCATTTAATACTCAGTTTGGGTACTGATTTTATGAAATATATAAGTGATACTTTCAAGAATCTTCTTGTTTCTTCAATAGCACAAAGTAATATACACATATATAGATGTATATATACAGGGCTCGAGCTAAGGATTTAAAATTATATGCATCAAATATCAAAAGTGTTAGCCAATTTTCAAAACTCCTCACCAATTGCAAATCTTAAAATTTTTTTTTCACATAGAAAAATATTTTTCGCTAGTTGTTTCAAGCTTGTATTATTTGGACCCAATTTTCATTGGTTATGCGGCGCATCTACTAAAAATGACAGCAATCAAATAAAGAAATACTGATTAGTTTAGAAAAACCCAATTTGACGTAATTTTGAGAATTGAGTCAAATAGATATTTTTTGCTCCATAGGAAAAAATAATTCAACAACAAAACACAATTTTACTCGTCAAATGTACGATTTCATTGCATTTGGCAAGGTGGTGAAAGCTTAGGATGGGCCCTGTATGTATATATATAGTAGTCAACTATAGGTTAATAAGAACTACTTATCATAATTTCAATGCAAATAATTTACTAAAATTTAGATCTAATTTGTTTTGATTGTTAACTTTTTCCTCAGTAAATTTATTTCCAAGCAGCAGAAAAACAAAACACTTTTTGCTTATGTAGGGTCTCTAGCCTGAAGAAGTTTAAGCTATCTCATTGTAATGGTTTCACTTTTGGAACTATTCCAAAATGTTACAGATAAAAAAAAAAGTATATAAGTAAAAGGGATTATTGACTAATTGTCTGAGAAATGTATGGTATCAAACTTTGCATCATTATTATAACAAAATGAAAGTTATTCCTATAAATAATTTTGGAACTACTCCAAAAATATATATAACTAATAATAAAGAAAAAATATTAAAATGCTTTGTAATACTTTTCATTTTGTTTTCTGTAATTTTTTTTAACCACAGAAAAATGTAACTTACGACATATATAGACTCATCTTACCTAAAGCTACGAGTTCAAATATCACTAATTTCACAGAAGTAAAATAAAAAAAAAAGGTTTGATAGACTAAAGATTAAAACAATGTCAGACATTAAGTGCTATTTAATTATAATAATTAGTGAAAGTTACTCATACAGCTATCTTTAAAACTGCCCCAAAATATAATGCAACAAATAAAAAAAAAAGCATCACAACACTACTTTTTTTTTTTTTTTTNACTATTTTTTTTTTTTTTTTTTAGTTTTTCATTTTTTCTATTTTACCAAAGAAATATGCAACTTCATGCACTTACAGATTCCTTTTTCTTAAGAGTTCAAATAGTGACTTTCACCAATTTCAGAAAGGTTTTCAACAAAAGTAGGAAAAAAAATAGATATATAGTCAAAATATCCAAAAAAAAAAAAAAAAAAAAAAAAAAAAAAAAAANAAAAAAAAAAAAAAAAAAAAAAAAAAAAAAAAAAAAAAAAAAAAAAAAGCCAGGAATCAAATGTTATTTTATTACATTAAATAGTGAAAGTTATTCATACAGCTAAATTTGGAATTGTCGCAAATTTAAAGAAACAAATAAAAAAGCATTAAAACAATAATAATATGAGGAATATATGAGAGCCATGAAATGTAGAACGTCATGGCTCTCATATATTCCTTTCTTTTTTTACTGCTATGCGTAAAAATATTGCCTTTCACCAACTTTCCAACAGTTTAAAAAAAAAACAAAAAAGTATTGTTGGGTAATTTTCTGAGTTATAACTAACTATCATTGTTTGACAATTGACAAGTAACACATATCAAAAAATATTTCACTATAAAAATAACTATCATTATATTCTGGCTAGCGGCGAGAGTGAAAAAATATTCTAATTTAAATGTGACTATCACTTAAAGTGAAAAAGGCCAAGTTATTTCATTATAAAATATAATTGTGATTTAGAAAATCATTCCCTAAAAAAAAATTCAAATTTGAAAAATTAAAACATATAATTCATCAAAATTGAATACTATGATTTTGTTTTAAATGCAACACATATTCAGTTTGTTTAATAAGAAATAGAAAAAGGCTTATTACTGAAACACTTTAAATTTTTTTTTTATTTATAAGTAAAAAAATCAAAAATAAACTTTTAATAATTTTTATATAAAATTATTTTTAAAACTTAAAAATTTGAAATAAAAAAAAACTTCGCAGAAAATAAAATAACAAACAAATTTGCAATATTGGATAACAAATATAAAAAAACTGAAACTAATAATTGCATCAAAATTATTTATCAATTTTTTTTATTTACTATTATTTTCAAATTTTAAAAATTTCAGAAAAAAAAAATATTTCAGAGCTTAAATCAATAATGTATATGTACAAACAATTTGATTAAATTAAATACTTTTGTACACAAATTAAACAGGTATGAAAAATTGACATTTCCCTACATTTCAGGTTAATGAGGAAAATTATCCCGATTGTAATTCAAGTTGGCAAGATGAATTTTGTTTGGAAAAACTGAATATACAATTAATTTACTTAGTAGGAACAAATTAACAAAAATAGATAACACAAAAGGTAAAATAAAACAATGAATGATAACAAACTAGATGGGAAAAGATAACTTCAAATAATATGAAATCAATAATAATTAAAAGCTGAGATATAAACTCAGTGTTGTAACAAAAAAAAAAAAAAAAANAAAAAAAAAAAAAAAAAAAAAAAAAAAAAAAAAAAAAAAAAAAAAAGAAGATAAATGCTGCTTCTAAAATGCCATCAGCAAAATTTACAATAAATCTTAACATAACTGTAGACTCTCTGAATCTGCATAGCTTCTCGCCACAACCCTTAATTTAGAATTCTTAAGATTTAAAATGTTTTATTAGTTTATATTTTTAAATTATATCTTTATTTCTAAATAAATAGAAATGAATGCTAGCATATTAAAAGAAAAATTAGTAAACTTAAGTATAATTGATAATTTAGATTCAATTATTAAATTCTTTTATCCTTTTTCTAACTTTCTTTAAATATAAATGCACTATAGATTTTAAAAAAAATGAGACTAAAGATATAATTTTAAAATAGATAAAAATATAAACGTAAAAACTTGTTTAATATAAAATAATGTTTGAAAAAATATTGCACTGCATGTTTTTTAAAGACAAAAGTAATTTTTATGCATTGTAACTGCTTTTAGAAAATTAACTTGTGCTACTATAGCATTAACTAGACTAAAACCTATTTAACTATAAATTCAGACAATTGTTTATGTTCTAAAATTATAGTGGATTAAAAAAACAGGAGATTTCAGAGAACTTACAGTATTAACACGTAAACAATTTTTGAGAATTAGTATAATTTTGAAAAATATCACAATACGGTAAAATATAAAGAAGAATATATATTCAAAAACAAGTATTTAGGAAATACTTTTAACTAAAATTCTATAACGTTTAAAGAAAAACAATTAGACATTTAAAGATCATAGTAATAATTTTCTGCTAAACAAGAGTTCATAGTTCATAAGACTATCAAAATACCAAATTAATAATAAAAACTCATTCTTTCATGTCTTGTTTTCTAAATAGTCCTACATACGTAAAATAACAGGAAAAACATAACAGTTATGAATCAAACCAACAAAAAAAATTATAACAAGTGTACTAAATTGAGCTAAAGCTTCTAACTTTAGGAAAGGCAACAGCATTAGGCAATGAACCATTCATCAGCATATGATCACAGCATGATGTAAAGCCTGAAATGGTTATTTCTTTGGTTTAAATAACTTGGGTCAGATCACTTATACTCTCAGAATAGTATCCTGATCAGCCACATTTCCACAGTTCGGTTCGGGAAGCCGGTCATCAATTTCATCTTGAAGATCTTCAAATCTAGAGTTGATAAAATAAAAGTTAATCTATAACTGACAAATGCAAAATATCTGGCATAACTACAATTTATCATATCTTGAAGCATAACTTCAAAAATTGTATAGCACCTATATAATAAAACTTTGAAAAAAGAATAAAATACATAGAATGTTACTTCGGATACAGAAGGTTAACCATAAAAAGATAAGTACAGGTTGAGTTAGTAGTTAAAATTCATAATGAGACAACATTTCTTTCTCTTCCTTTTTTTATATTTAAGATAAGAAAACAATCTATTCTACTGTTTGTCTAAGAAAGGTACCCTGCCAGACATTCGTATAGAGCTGTGGCGGTGACTATGGTAACGAGGTATGATTATTTCAAGCAGGGGTGCGGGGTCCCTCTTTAGGACTGGTTTCGGCAAGAGAAAAGGAATCCTCTTCATTGAAGCTACCCTCCCTAAAATGCCCTCTTCTTGTTTCCATAGCATCAGACTGCCGCAGACTTAGTAGCGGTCAGAGTACCTATCTTAAACGAACAGTACATTGTTATTGTACTTGCAGTTTACAATATAAACTTTGTTTTTTACCATTCGATTTCGGCTGCAAACATAAAAACTGAACATATCACTCAATGCATGGCGACCCCCATACTACTATACTTTCACTATATAACAATATGAATTTCATCAAATCAACTTATGGCTCACATGATAGAAATTCGCTATCAACTTTTCATGAGCAGTTTTGGAGAAAAAAAAGAAAGTTTTTTAGTTTGTTTAGCAATATTTTACTATGTGTTTGTAATTCCAAGAATACAACTAATTTTGTCAGAAATTTCTGTAAAGACTATGGAAGTTACGAAATCTAAAACAAAGCTGAATCACTTGTTAGTAAATGCCAAACCACTTTGACAACGCATTTGGTTAAGGCTTCACTTACACCACACAGGGAAAAGCTGGGATACTGAGTTTGAATATGATAGCCGGTAAAACATCTGATGTGTATACGTAGCAAGGTACACCTTAAATCTGTTATAATTTAATGTTTTTCTTTGTTGGCTGTGGAAGTTTGGAGAGAGGAGTACCAGTTCAGAAGCTGTCCACGTCGTCTGACTAGCGTAAAAATTAAATGGCATTCTATCATGGTTAAAAAGATAGAGCCCCAAAAATGGGGTTAGGTTCTTTGACATGGTTGGCTGATGTGGTAGTAAATGCTTACAGAGTACCCACAAACATTAAGAAATAAAAAAATTCATGACTTTTCCGAATTGATTATATAAAATTTTTATAATGGGAGGATAGCTTATTAATTTTTTAGTTATGCTTTATTTTAAAGCATAAAATATATTACAAAACATTTGCTATCAGAGTTGAAAATAAATACATTTCCCCCCCCCCCCAAAAAAAAATTTAATACAAAACCAGATTTATTTGAAAAAATATCGGAATATTGGGTATCTCAAACTTTTTGGGTATTTTAATTAAATTCCCTGATTTTCCAGATCTATAAAGTTCTTTGTTCTGTGGCTACCCTGTGTCAATGTTAAATCCACAACGCAATCATCTTTAAATCAAAATACAAAAAGCTTGAAAAAATATATATATAGTGCAGTTTTGAGGAGAACTCCTCCAGACTGAAAGTCTGGGGCTGTGTGCTGCTATGGTTACATGTGAGAGCACATTTCTAATAGGAGTGAAGTGGAGGTAAGAAGGTGTCGATTGGTTTACTCACAACGACCTAAGCTAAGATTGAGACAAAACTATTCTCCCCACACCCCTATACGAAGTGACCTTTCTTCGTAACCATAGTATCCGCCACGACATGAGACGGGAGTCTGAAAGAGTTCTCCTGAAAGCCACACTATACTTCATAAAAAAACAAGAGCAGAAATAATGCACCACAGTCCTTTAAAAATCGTTGAACATTAGATGATATTGAATATGACACACATTAAATTAGGTTAATCAGTTAAAGAAGTAGTTTGAAGTTGAAAAAAGATTTATTCAAAAGCAATTTTTCCCTTCCTCATGAAAACAAATTGCAGAAAATTATTTTGCGATCAATACTAAATTTTTTTTAAAAATCAATCAAATACTAAGGACAAAAACTTACGACCAGATTTACGACTCACCTATCATATGAGCATTCCTTATCAAACATTAATGTTTCCTGTTCAGCTAAATATGTTTTATATGAAAATACTAGATATAATAAAGCCAAAACTAGTAGCATACAACCTAGAATGAAGTGAAAAAAGCAAAGTAAACCATTTAGCAAAGCATTACTGAGCATAAAATATTAAAAAAAAAACAAAAATATTATACCCCCTATAGCTGCCAACCACATTTCATGTGGTTTGATAAAGCAAAAGATAGACAAGAAAAGATACAAAGCTGTCTTCTTCCAAATATCCATTTCTTGAATAAGTTGCCAGCATTGGAAGCATATATTTTTCTCATCCCTAAAGAAACAATTAAAAATTATGTTTTTCTAAATCAAAAGTAATATCACAATTTTTAAATAAAAATCAGATTTTCACATCAGATTACCCTTTAATTCTTAATCGCAAAACTAATTACAATAACCTTATTCTCTACTTCTTAAAACTATTAAAAAAACTTACTTTATGATGAAATCTAAATAAATGTTGATAGCAAATGATGTTTCAAAGATTGTAAGAATTACTGCAATGAACCTAAACAAAAGAATAAGAAAATAAGCCCAGAATTTGGTCATAGATATTAATAAATTATTAAAATACGTATCTGAAATATCAAAACTGCCCTTGCACAATTTATGAAAAATAGAGTAAATAGTGAAAAATACAGTAAGACAACAAACATAATTTTAACTGTTGAGAACCTTTAATATAATATCTATAAGTAGACAGGGGTGCAGAATTTGTCTAATTGTGAGAAAAAGGCTGGAAATTCAAGAAGTTCCATGTGAATTTTTGCTTACAGATTACAAAAAAAAAAAATGCCAAAAAATTTTTATTGTAAAAAATTTTTTGATTCACAAAATTTTTCCTTGCAAAAAGAGAAAAAAAAAAATATTGCCGAAAAAAAGAAGAAAAAATATTTTCTGTTATATTAAATATAAAACAAATAATTTTCTATATCAATTTGTTCGTTCATTATTTTGAATTCTCTATATTTATGAGCAGGACTTTGAAATTAGTTTAATAATATTACTATTTAAATATATTTTGATTTCTATTATTTTAACAAGCATCAGAAAATCAAATGAATTTTTCTCTTTTGCTATTATAGAAAAATTATTATCAATAATTTTAACAATATACAAATGTTACTTTTGATAAACATTTTGAAAACACTATTGTAATGCTTTGAGAATTTTCTACACCGCTCAATGTAGTAGCTATTTTAAGAGTTATATATATATATTATAAATAAATTTTAAAGTAAAAAAAACATTTATATAAAGCTTATTAATCAATACCTCTTAATTAGAAAAAAAAGGCTTTAGTTGCTGCTTATTTTTACACTGAAAATTACATTACTTTGCATCAATAAGCAAAGAATATTTAGTTATATTGTGCCAAAAGTGATCAAGTCAAAAACTAGAAAAAATCGGAATTATTGGTTCAAATCATTAAATTTTAACTCTTGAGGCAAAAAAGCTAAAGTTAGTATGTTCAATTTATAAAACTTTTCTCTGATAGATGCAATTATGTTCAGTTTCAATGAAAATAGATGATACCTGTTCGATTGCTCCGTAATCAATTTTGGTCTAGGTGGAAAAAAGACTATTTCAGCCTTTCCAGCAGCAGGGTAAATGGAATAAACATAATAATAACTCTAAAGTGAACGATTTGGTTCTTTCAAAGGCTCAAAATCTTCTACCTATGAAATGGATTTTAGGTAGAATAGCAAAAACATTTTCACGAGCAATGGTGTGGTAAGGGTTATTGAAATCAAGACCGTGAAAGGACAATTCAAATGTCCAATAACTAAACATAATCAAAAGCATTCCATGCTTCTTCCAAAAAGTCATTGGAAGAAATTGATATTTCTATAAATATTTTTAAGTTCACTCAAGAATCAGAATTTTACCAAGAGCTTGATCATCTAAAAAAGAAAATCCCTCTCCATAAGAACAGCAAACTCTATCAGCTGAGTATAATTTTAGATGGCATTCTTAAACTTCGTGGACGATTAAAATATCCAATTTATTTCAAATATATTAGACATATACGAAAATAAAATATTGCAAAGAACATACATTAGGGTAATATTTAAGAAAAAATTAAGAAAAGAAAGATCTCCTTACAATGTATAAGCTCCAAGGCCATGCTTGTGTATTGTTAGGTCTGCTCCAACACCCCACATGACTAAGAGAAAAAAAAATTCATTATTAAAGTGTTTTCTTATATACAGAACTTTATTGTTAGAGATTGTAATATGTTTTTATAGTTGGTGTCACGTGACTCTGACTGCTGCTGCTTTCATTTAATTTTTATTCTTTAACTTTGGTTTTTATGTTGGCAACCTTCTTGAAATGTTTTGTGTTGATTATTTAGTGTTCGAATTAGTTAGGTTTTGAAAATATCACTAAATTGAGATTGCTTTAGAATTAATAAATGTTTATTAAGTTTTAATTTGTATCTGTTTATTCATCTGTAGAACTAGTAGTTCATTTGAATAACATTTAAAAAGGCGTCCGTGAAATTTATTTGTTTGCTGCAATTTACAACAGAACTTTATTCTAATAAATAAATTTCGAGCTTTATTTATAAACTTTCTTTTATTTATCAAAACAGCATTTATAGTTGTATATTAGGACATTATTACTGTTGTACTTAATTGAAATAAGTACTGAAGGTCTCTATTGTATCATACCAATCATTGTAAGTACACCCCAAATCCGAGTCGTAACCTCGATAAATTCTAATGTTCTCAGGCATGTTCGAGACTTATTATGCTCCATCTTAACAAAAAATTACATGGCTAATGAACAACGTTTTGATTTAAGTCTAATAAATAAACTAAGTACGCCTCACATGTCATTCTGATTGTAAATAGACAAATATATAAACAAAGTTTATAATTGCCAGATACATGTTTGTAACAAATTTTGTTTCTTCCATTCAGTGCATTCAATCGCTTCCAGAAAGTGAGTGTGTTCAAAGCGTAATTGCTGGGTCTAAAGTAATCAATATGAAAGTTAAGTTTCGTTTTGCCTGTAGGAATATGTAATTTGTAAACAATGAAATTAATTTCACAAAATTTTACTCAGATTATTTTAAGAAGTTTCTGCAATTTCTATTAGGCTTCTTCTGGAAGAATAATAATACTTCTTTTGTAAACATAATTTGAAATTTTGTACTGTAGTACTAGAAATCGCTGCATAATTTTTGCCATGATATTTCGATATCCTAAACGAAGATTTCGCTATAAAATAGCAATTTTAATCGTTGGTATTGTTGTGGTATTTTATGTGGGCATCATTATTCTAAATTTGGTTTGTATTAAGATAATGAAATTTTGTTTGTATTGTTATTTCAGTTATTGTATTATTATTATCTGTTATTTTATACTCAATTACTGAACTAATCTATAATTCTTATTTATTTTGTGTGCTAAGAATATGATTCAGAGAATTCTCGTATGTCTTAATTAATAATCATAACAGCAATCGAACATCATTTGTTGTAGAAATTAATCATTTTTAACTTATTATATATTCAGTAAGTAAACTAATAATACCTGATTAATGTACTCAAAATATCTTAAGTAGTAAAGTATAATTTATATACTAAATTATAAGTATGAATCCATTTATTTATAGTAACTTTTTTTCATTTCTTTAACTTGTTGAATAAGCCAACAACTTTTTATTCTAAATTTTGGGAGTTTTTGGAAAATATTTTAGAGGGGAATTTAGCTATTGTTTGGGGATATTATGCTAATGCACAGGACTATTAAAGTTAGATTTCCAAAGATTTGTAAATAAAAGAGCCACTTGTAAGAATCACCTGAAATTTGAAGGGAAAACAGGAAAAGATATGACATAAAATCTAGTTCAAAATCTAAGTGAAAAAAAGTGCTTTTTTAAGTATAATTATCAGCTGGTATTGTTATTAGTTATCAGTTGTCACTTTCCAACAGCCTTGATGCTGGGATCTGAATTTAATCCATGCTGTGCCATTTACCTTGCTGTGACATCAGCATTAAAAATGTATCGTTCAGTGTATTAATCAAAAATTTTGCTGAATTTAAGTCACCTAGATGTTCATTGCATAACAGAATAATGACACTGCTGATACACTATGATATGAAGTTGAACATATGTTTCCTAACTTCAGTTTGTGGTAACAAATGGATCATTTCTTGAGAGAGTCTTACATTCCTTAAAACTCTTTTCATTCTCATTTCTTTGTGTGTGTTTGTTAATATGTGTACACAAAAACAATATTTTTTATGTGTCTTAGTTTATATGTTGTTAAATTTTTATAATTACTCTGTTATTCGTAAAATTACGATTAGTAATAGTATTTAGAAAAAAAAAAGTTTTTTTCCAGTCATTCGAGTAAAAAAAAAAGTATCCAATTTTAAAAAAGGTTTTGTACTTAAAATATATTGCAATATATTGTGAAATATAAGTAATTTGATGATTTATTGGAAAATTAAAAATTACGATATTTTCCAGCACATAAAGTGTTTCTATAAAGCGATTATTGAAAGAATATTTTGTTTAAATTTGATGATTATATTTTCTTTTTTATTTGAAGCTTAATAAACTGATATATATATTTATTTATTTAGGTTGAAGAAACAGAGGAAGATTTAACTTTTCATATTCAACAAGGTGATCATGTTTGTTCAAAAATTGTCTTTATATAATAAATTGAAAGAGTATGATCTTGCTTTCGAAAGGTTATGCTAAAAAATATATTTTCTTTTTTTTCTTTCACTTTTATTGTTACTGTATTATTTTTTAAATGTCTTGTTAATATTTGTTAAAGTTTATTTTTTATTGGCACTGTTTATTTATTTATTAATATAGTTTCTGTACTTTCAAGTTTAGTGTACGGAGATTTTTTAGAAAAATAACATATTTTTTTTGCTGCCTAACAAAAGACACCACAAATTAGACAAGATAAGGAAATTAATACATTCATATTGTCTGCCAATTTTTGAAAATATAATAAAATTGGAACTTGACTTAATGGGATATTTATAAACATATACCAATTTTTAGTTTTTTTCTCATTAAAATGAAATTGTACTGACAATCAAAATAATGTCTTGTTATTAAGGATAAGCTTTGAGCTCTTTTGGTATGTGGGAAAAAAACAACAGATTGACTGACTTAAATATCGAGCAAAGCTTTAATTTTAGACTAAGTTTACTATCTTGCTGAAAAGAATTTGCTAACTAAACAAATTAGCTTAAATATGTAAAAAATTATTTATCAAATGTTTCTAAAAATGCCCAATTTGACAGAATATCTTTCTAGATTATTAAAAATTAATGAGAAATTCTCACTTTTTGAATATTTTTTCTCCTAACAATGGAGTGTTGGAGTAACTTTCCAAATTTTAAAAAATTAGCAAAACTTTTCGCAGGATTTATGGTTTCTGGAACAAATTTTGTTTAGGGCTCTTTCCTTAAAACTCAAAAAATCTAATTTTTATATTTTAAATGCTTTTTCAATTTAATGACTTTTTTGCTTTTTTTTTAAACCAAAAAATAAAAGTTTGTTGGTTTATATATTTTTTAATGCATAATAAAAAGGGAAGGTTAACATACATACATATAATAAACCCTCATCTGCAATTAAAAACAAATTAAAAAGTATTTGACTTGAAATAAATTTACACTGCTCCGTCGACTGTCCTAGGCCTCAGAACAATTGTCTCTGTTATCTTCCTCTTAAGTACGGCATTTTATCGACATTTTACGTCATATTAACATTTTATGTGATTTTCATGACTTAACATTAAGGGTGCTGGCTAAATAGACACAAAAAGTGCACAAATGACTCATTTATGCAATGAGCTGCAACAGTTCTCTTGAAAGCTGTTATTCTATTTTACAAATTTTTTATTTTTACATTGTTTAAAGTTGAATATTTATTTATTTTTTTGTTAAGATAATTCACAAATCAATTTGAAAATGTTTTAGGTTAATTTGATTTTTTCAAATTGCTTTTACAAATTTTTAACAATGCATAATTTTTGAACTGCTGAAAAAATGTTGATATTTCATTTTTTTTATTAGACCCACCAAGCAGCAAAAGTTATCCTATCTTAATTTGGTGGACACCTTTTACTGGTGACAGTGGTTCTTACAAAAAATGTGGCAAACACTGGTGCTACTTTACAGACCAGAGAAAGTTTTCTTCTGATCCTCTTACCAAAGTAAAAAAGAAATTTTAACTATTCATATTTAAGTATATCTTACATATAATTTTATAATTGTGTATTAGTTAAACTGCATTTCAGTAATTTGTTTTTCATATGGACAGTTGTATTGGATCATTTTGTGATTTGCTTTATGACCCTCTATTAGAAGATATAAATTGTTCTCAATTAAAAACTTTTAAGTTCTTTTCTAATCCCTTTTTTGAAGTAAAATGTTTTGAAGCTTTCCTATTGATTTATGTTTTATTTTATATGTGTGTTTGTTAAATTGTTTTATGAAAAATTAAAAACCTTTCAAGTTCTTTTCTGATTCCTTTCCTGAAGTGAAATACAGTACACTCTCGATTATTCATGCGCGGATTATCCGGTTTGCGGTTTATCCGTGCTCCTTTCGGAGTCACAAAATTTTTTTTTAAAGAGAAACATTTGCAAGATTATCATGCATGTAAAATATATGTTGATATGAATAGAAATCTTGTCAAATCAGTCTCGCCATTTATTAACAGAATATGAATCTAATGTTTTTTATTGATAATAATCGCTGCAATAGTAAGTTATGAAGTTATAACACTTTTTGAAAGCAATATTTATTATTGGATGCAGTATATTAGCAGCATGGTCAAAGGTAAAATCGTCTACGTTATCACGATCGTGGAGAAAGATCATACCGCTTGATCTTCTTATATTGAAGAATTTGATAACAGTATTTTTGAACAAAGAAAAGTAATCGTAGGTTTAGAAATTCTTGATGAGGAAAATTTAAAAGATTCGTTTCAAAGTGATGTATGTGAGCTTGACCAGTATTTAACAGATGAGGAAATTGTTACTAACTGTGTTGTTAAATCAAATAGTGATGATAGTACTGATGCAGAAGATGTAATAAATGAGGGAAATGCAATTCCTGATTCTGTTGCTCTACAATCTGTGGAAACTTTATTAAATTGATTATATGGGAGAACAAGGATTTGATTACGGTGATGTTACTAATGTATGTAAAATATGTGTCAATATACGGCAAGAGATGAACAGACAGCGGAAGCAAAGACGCATTACACATTTTTTTAAGCAGTAAATGTTAAATTCCTAATTTGATGTTATACAGCATGCAAATGTAAATAATTTTTATATTTTTTGTACTGATGTTCATTTTTTCTTTAATAAAAAGGAGTTTTTGGATTATCCGTGTTTTTCGATTGTCCGTGCGACCTGTCCCGGTGATTAACCCGGATAATCGGGAGTGAACTGTACTTTGAAACTTTCCTATTTATTTATGTTTTGTTTTATATGTGTGTTAGTTAAATTATTTTATAGAAAATTAAATCCAGATTGAGAGTTATGTACAATTATTTTGGTCACAACTTGAATTATTATAAGACATAGGCTCTCATTTAATTAAAAATTTACACACTCTTTTATGATCCTTTAACTAAGGTTCAATTCTTAAAAATCAAGACCAGAATTGTTGAAATGTTTCAAGGTGAGGCTGTCAGACTTATTTTTTTAACATTAAAACGAGTCATTATAACGCTTTTTTTCTCTAAGACAATTAAAGAGACTTTTAACCTTGCATTTGCAGATTATTTATTCATTCCTTATATAAGCTATTAATCTACAATTGTGGTTTGAAGATGTATTTATTGTTTATTTAATTTTATTTATTTGTTGCTAGATGTCAATTTTTTTGTTGAAATTGATGTTCCTCAGAATTTATCTACACAAATATTCTAATTATAAATCTGTAGATAAAGAAATCAAATCACACATGTTATGTTACTTTTATTGACTGATAATTGTTGCACTACTTCTATGAAAAATTGTTGAATCAGAATTTTTTAAATTATTTAAGATAAGGTTGTTGGTTTTATTTTTTCTAGCATCAAAAAAGCCATTATAAAGGAAGGTTCAGGAATAGAGAAAGTTCATTAGTTGCTGAGAAAATAGGTTTTAAAATGGCTTGTTTCATCATTATAATATAATCTACTGCCTGAACTTAATTAGTTTTTTCATTGAATTTGATCAAATGTGGTTACTTTAAAAAAATTGTTTTCTCCATGTTTTTCAATAGAAAAACGGTAAACATTTTGTGCAAAGCCAAGTACCATATTTAGTCAAGTAGCATAACAGCATATTTCATAGTTAGCTAAGTGCATAATACATAAGGTGTTAACATAAATTTTTTTTTCATTTTATATTTGGCATTTTTAGAAACCTTTTTTAATTAAAAAAAAAAAATTCCTTATGTGTTTGTTTCAGGGATTTCTTTTCTATGGAAGTGATTTTAAACCAACTGATTTGCCACTCCCTAGAGACGCACATTATGATTGGGCGTTGCTACATGAAGAATCACCTAAAAATAATTTTCTGTTGTCAATGGAAAAAGTAAGTTAATATTTTGTGAGGTAACGCTGTTCCACTGTTCAACTACAGTTATAAAAAAAATAAATTAAAGCAATAATTAGAAAGGAATTTTGATAAAGTTTTACATAATGCAATGTATATATTGTGATCTACTTCATCTTAGGAAGTTACTCTTGCAAGAAGAATAGTAAACACTAATTAGAACAAGCACTGACTCGGTGAGTTGCAGCTCATAGGTAATGAACAGGCAGGAGTTATCTATCATTTTGAACTATGCAAGCATAGCGAGGAAATAAATAATCAGTTGGGAATTTACAATAAAATAACTTATAATCTGAACATCATAATGGAGAATGTGTTACACATAAACAGTAACACTATTCAGCATTTAAAAACAAGAGAAGTGAATCATGTTTAAATGAAGTATTTTATATTCATAAGTACATTTACATGTTAGAGGTATCTAAACTAATTTTTATGCACTCAATCCTAATCTCAAAGTGAATTACAGAGGATTTATCTGTCTAATAAATTATATATTAATAAATGAGGTCTGACAATTTACTAAGTTTCTGTCAAAATGCTAATATTAAAGATATAAAAATTGTAGGTTTATGATGACTTAACTACTGAACTTTTGCTATTTTGACAAATTTGTTTTATGGGAAACACATTTTTCTGCCATTTACGGAAGCAGTATTATGCAGAAAATAGAAAAATGAATTTTTATTAACAATACAGCGAAAATGAACATCAGTTTACTTTATTTCTTATAATCTTAATCTTTCATGCTTATTAAGCAAATGTGTGTTCTACAACCTGCTAAGTTATTTTCTTCTTTATACAAGAAAATATTTTCCTGCTATCGTTAGGAAACCTGCCATGCTACACACAACTTGTAGAAACCTGTGGTCAACAGAATGCCCATTTTTTTGCTACCCACTCTTTATTTTACTTTTTAGTCTTTTTTTTCTGCTATTTTAATATTAAATATGTGTGTTTATCTAATATATATAAGTGTATGTATAACAATGTTTGTATAATATGTATGTATAATATATATTGTATATAATATGTATGTATAATATATAATTTTGCAAAAAACAGAGTATCGACTTTTACATGGAAGCGGACTATTGATAATTGTGAAATATCTACCCATTATAAACATTGAGATAGATATGAATTATTCTGTGTCAATTACTCTTTTCAAAAACTATTTTTAATATATTATATACAAATAATTTTGAATTTTCTTCAATTCTATTTTCTTTACAAATAACGATTTCTGTTCGAAATAATATTTTAAATTATGCTCAAAAAATTAAGGAGAATAAAAGTTAGGATAATTTATTAAAGAGTACATATATTTAAAAAAATATATTGTAATGAAAACGTTTAAGACATACCATAAAGCTACAAATTTAAAGATTCCAGATTATCCTTTGTATCGGATTCAATAACATTAGTTAGCAGTGTTGTCATACGGATCCTACTCTGTAATGAATTCTACATTCTACTTGATCAGCCTATCTCCTCTCAGAAAAAATCGTCTTCAACGGAATTCAAAACAGAATTTAAAGAATTCAAAATTTCACACTTTTTAAAAGATTGTACTTTAACATTTAAGCCCACATTTTACTATGCATTTAGTATAATTTGATTCAGGATGTTCTCTATGAATAATAATCGACTTATTGACAGTAGTTGACTTTCTCTCTCTACATCCAGAAATGTGTTGTTTCGTTACCAAAAATAGGGAGTAGACTTGTACTTAGACCTGTACACAGGGATATACGGTAGGTATAATGACAAACTCCCTATAAGGACAATCCCATCTGCTATTGTGATTTGTAGTTATAACGGACTTACTGTAGTAAAAAGATCATTTATATTTGGAATTAATGTAACAATATATTTTTTTATAGGTTCTGAGAATGTTCAACCATACAGCAACATTTCGTAGACATTCTGATCTTCCTCTTACGTTTCAATATTTGGAAGGTATAGATTCAATTGTGTCTAAGAAATACTTCATTCCAACTGCAGCAAAGAATGAGAAAGCAAAGCATTTAGCTCCCATTGTTTATTTGCACTCTGATTGCAATACACCATCTGAACGAGATTCATATGTAGAAGAGTTGGCTAAATATATTCCTGTAGATTCCTATGGGAAGTGTTTACAAAATAAACACCTGCCTCCTCAGTAAGTTTGGTGAACTTTCTAGTTTATTAATTGAAGAGTTTAAATTCAAAAGGATTTCAGTGATTAAAAAAAAATTTTGTGAGGAAGGAAACAATATTGGCCGTCCTTTAAAAAAATCTTTAAAACTGTACTTTTGAGTCAACAATTGTTTTATTTTACGAAACAAACTCTAAGATTATGAACATGATCACTTTTTTTAAAAATGTTTTTGTAAAAATCCAAGCATTTGAAGGAGAGATTTCTTTTTTGTCTCATTAACAGTAGGCTCCTATGCAGTAGCTTAAAGCCTACCTGGCTCCAAATCAATGGGTACCAACTTTTCTGTTAAGTAAAAGTGGTTGGTGTGAAACACAGATAACATTGCCATCATTATGTCATTAGTCATGAAATTGTGAAGCCTTATTCAATGACCCTCTTGGAGCTGATAGGAAACTGCTTTACTTTTTTTACAAATGTATACAGATAGATAGATATAGATAGAACAGTAGATACTTGGAGCTGCAGTGGCTTAGGGGAGGCAGCATTTGCCTCCAATTGAGGTTCCCAGGTTCAAATCCAAGCAATGGCTGGTTGATACGAATTTTACTCTTTGCACCGACCACCGTGGTGATGTAAAACATCCTCAGTGGTAGATGGAGCATGGGTTTGAATCCTCTTTTTTGTGTTTAAATCTCTACGTAATTCAAATTAGGGTGAGTTCCATTAAAAAAATCCTCCATGAAAGCCAGTTTCTCCCAATGCTTGATCCAGGAGTTCTCTTGTCTTCTGGCTTTGGTTTAAAATTACAAGGCTATGGAGTTGAATATTGATAGTCGTAAATTCATAATTGGAGCAGCTTTTCAATGTTGGTTATAATATAATGTAAAACAGTAGTAGCTTTATGGTACTTCTAAAATTTTTCCATTTTATTAATGTAATATGTTTTTCTCTCTTACAAAGCGAAAATTTCATATTGCTCCATTTAACTGCATATTTTTCTTTTTTCAATCATGAGAAATTGCCGTATAGCAACTTCTGAATATTCTCATGTTTATGTTAAGAAATATCAAGACTTACCTGCATTTCACTATCAAATTGTTATGATTGCTATCAGTTACACCTTTAGTGAAACTCTGGTATTAAATTACGCAAACAATGCCTTTAACTCTTTTACAACCCTACAGGCCTCTGATAAAAGAACTGTTTCTTTTTAAAAATGAATTTTTTATCACTTATTAACTCATAATTGGAGAGCTTAATAAAAGAAAAATTTTAAGCGATATTTTATTGATTTCGAAGGAAAAAACAGCAGTTTGGAAATTTAGCATAGAAAATTTAGGAAGCTATATCAAAAACTATTTTTCCTAATTTAAAAGTCTTATTTAATGATGCAATAAAATAAATTCCTGCATCTGAACCTGAAAAATTGAGTGTTTTTAAGTATCACTCAATACATTCTTTTTATAAGTTTGGCTGTTATAATATTATTTTATTGCATTTGTATCCAATCTGCAATAAAATATGTGAATTTTGTTGATGTAAAATGATCTTATTGCATATTCTATGCTTCCTTTTGTTGAGGAAGTAAGGTAAACTATTATTAAATTTTTAACGATGTTATCTTAACTTCTGTAACGATTTTATTAAAATTGAAGAAAGCATTTAAAAATTATTATTTGATTATTTACAAATAAATATTAAATTAAAGAAAAGGAAAATCTAATATAACAAAAATTATTTATTTGCTAAATGTTGCTAAACTGTAGAGTATTTTTACAGTGAAATCTGTAGGAAAGACTGCCTCTATGTTGCGACCATTTTTGGTAGACACAGAATTTTTTCCATAGACCTTTAAGAGAGACCATTAAAACCTCTTCTAGTGACTTGGCAAAATCTCTGAACCAAATGCAGAAAAGGTCAAATAAGGAAACACGAAAAAAATATCAAAATAAAAAATATTAACAGAACAAATAAGTAGATTCAAATGTGTTCAAAATATTTGTATGAGGTTTCTATTTAGAGATTTCTTTTTGATGACCCCTTATGTTGCCCTCATTGTTCCCTCATGTTGCAGTCAAAGTGCACTAAAGATGATGCAGTCAATGATTTATTTTTAGAGTTGAAAGTCAAGTTAAAAAAATTATTTTAGAAAAAACTAAGCCTCTCAAACAAACAAAACTCTTCTAATCTTTTAAAGCTAACTAATTTTTATGATATAAAAGTAAATGCAAACATAATTCTTCTTTATTTTATGTAGTTCTATCATTCACAATTGTAAAATTTGTTTTTACACAAAATTATATCAGTAGAGATCATTTCTATTGACGCTAAATTTTATCCATTGATCTGGTTTTCATGACGCCAACAGAAGAGGCATTTCCGCACCAAGAAAATGGCACTGACTAAAATTAAAATAGTTAGCGAAAAATCATGTACCTTCAATAACATTTTGAAGTCAATGGAGGTAACCTCTAAGATCGACCAACCTCTATTAACGACCGTTTTACTGTGGAGCCTAGAGTGGTTGCGCCAGAGAGGTTTCAATGTATCATTATTAAGTATTTGCCCTTGTTAATGCCTTGATAAGACAAACCTTCTTCGCTCCCTGGCAGCGCAGTTTGGTAATGAAAGCTGTTCAAATTATGCATCTGAATATTTTAAATAACGTAAATTATGTAATTTTTGCAGTAATTTTCAAAACGAACAACGTTAATTTTTTTAATAGCTTTTATTCAAATAATATGTATTTAAATGTTTTTTTTGTTTCTTATATTTTTAATTAGTTATTCAAAATTATTTATTTTAGTCTTTCAGATTCTATGACATCTATGGTTTCAGACGACTTGTTTGAAATATTGGCTCAGTATAAGTTCCATCTTGCAATTGAAAATGCTGTTTGTGATGATTATATTACGGAGAAATTATGGCGACCTCTGACAGTTGGATCAGTTCCTATTTATTTTGGATCTCCGGTGATTGAAGTAATTTATTTACTACTTAAATAAATGTAAAAACTTTATGTATTATTTTTTCTGTGTTTGGTTGCGTAAGCTAACACATGTTTATCTTTAAATTCGCTTTTTTATTACTAGTTTTAATTTTATTTGAGTTTATTAAAGTTAAAAATCTGAATTTTATAACGAAATGTGGTAGTTAAAAATTGAGATGTAATATCGTCAATTTATTAAGTAATGAAGCATGCAACGCATCAATATCAAAAACGTGAATTGTAAAATATATTTTAACTTATTTTAGAATAGAACAAGATTGTTTTTTTTTTTATTTTTAGAAAATGTTGAAATTGGTTGCAGATATATTTTAAATGTGGATTAATAAATGAATATTGTTTCAAGTTAAGAAAAGACCATTGCGGTATAGGATTTAAATAATCATCCGCTACTGCTTATAGTTCCATTTTATTTAGTTATCAAATTATATAAATATGCTTTCATAACAATGTAATATATTTTAAAAGATAAATTCCCCAGACAGTAGTTTAATTCGTGCTATCTTTAACGATATATATAATGGAATTCAGGGCTTGAAAAATCGCCCATCCTCGGCGATCAAAAATTCCCCGCGGACAACGGATTTCGCGAATTCGACATCCGGGCCATTTTCGCTTTAATGTTGGTGATAGATTTTCATTTTTTGTTATCTTACAAGAGTCTACGCCTCACTTCTAAAATGACCCTCTAATCTAGAAACACAGCAACATACTGAGCATGGTGGAATTGATGTTTTCTCTGTCTGGGAGTACTGCAGCGGTAGAAAGGGACTTTTCAGCAATGAACTTACAAAAAAACACATTACGTACTGGTTTTAAACAAGAAGCGTTAAACGCAATTATGAACATCTACCTAAATGGAAAACGACTTTTAGATTTCTGTGCAGAAACCTCTGTGAATCATTGGTGTGATTGTGGAACTGGCAAACATCATATTTGATTCATTTCAAAAACGCAGTACCCTCGGATGAATTGACATTCCAGATAACTTGACCTTTGTCATTTAAATTATTTCATGAAGGAAATTAATTATTTCATAAAAGAAATACTACCTAGGTTACTATTAGTAACCTAGTATTTCTTTTATTACTGTATAATGTAATCCTAGTAACTACCAATTCATTGTGCAATTTATATAAATGTTTGTAATAAATAGGAGAAAATTATATTTTTATTTATTTAGAAGCTACGGGTTAGTTTCAAAGGAGGACGGGTACATTGTTGGACAAGCCGTCCTCGGGGATGGGTAAAATTTCTGAGTTTTTTTGAGCCCTGATGGAATTATTAAAAAAACAAATAGTTTCGTTGTCTTACTCTAATCCTACACTTGGCAACATATTTCAATAATTAAAGGGAATATTTGTTCTTGAAAAATAAACAATTATATGACATTGCAAGAGCATTAGATTTGATTAGACCACTAAAAATGTGGATATGCTATTATGATTTTTAGATATAATTTTATTAATTCTTATTAACATTACAGTTATTTTTTTGCACTAAGTTTTATTTTCCTCATTTCACCCAATTTAAGAAAGCAAGCAAAAGTAAAGCTGTCCAATGTCATTTCAAGAGTTGGCGATATCGATATACGTTCGCGCAGGGAGCTTAGCCTCCATTAGATGCAAACAGCCTCTCCATAAGGATAATGGTTTTTTATAACTTGCAACAGAGTATAATCTTTAAAGTTTTAACATTATATGGTTTCCCATGATGAATATTGTGGATTCAATTACCTTTTGCGTTGAATATCTTATACCAGCCACAGCTGGGATTTGAACCTTTTTCACTTCATTGGGAGGCATCCCTCGAACCACCACGCCTCTAAATGTGTTATCTTATATATAAAAACACACAATTTTAAAATCCTTTCTTTGTAGTTAATAAGTTTATTAATATTTTTAGGATTGGCTACCTAATCCAAATTCTGCAATATTACTGAAGAATTTTAAAAATCCCAAAGAGCTGGCGAATTATTTGTTGTTTTTGCACAAAAATGATACTGCTTATGATCAACATCTTGAACATAAGACAAAAGGATTAGTGTCAAATAACAAACTCACTGAAGCTCTGTCTCTTAGAGAGTGGGGTATAAATAATGATCCAAAAAGGAAAAACTTTATTGATTGTTTTGAATGTATGGTTTGCAAAAGAGTTGCTGCAAATTTCCAACGTGAGCAAAATGGTTTGCCTCCTTTAAGTTATGAAGCCACTTTTGAACATTACGGCTGCCCAAAGCCAGTTCCACCTTTTACACTAAAGTCAGACACTGATGGTTGGTGGCCAGAGCTATATAACAAAGCTGTTTATGAAGCAAATGCTTTAGAAAATCTTATATCAAAAGGCGCCAATTTTTCATCTACTGATTTTTATCAAGAAGTAATCAAATTACTTGAAAATTCTGGTGTGAGGTAATAAAATGTTTTTGATTTTTAGATTTTTTTTCCCTACTGTTGTCTATATGTGCATTTTGTATTGTGAGACATTAGTATCTTGAATTTAAATATATTGTTTTTGACTTTAAATGCTTAGCGTTTTTGATTTGCTTTATGTTTGTGACTTTTAGTACTTTCTAGTCTTTGAGTACTTTATAATTCTTGACTTAAAGTGCTATGTAACTTTGTATTTAAATATTATTTTCTTACACTGTCTGTATTATATAAATTTTACTTTCTTATACTGTATTTAAATATTATTTGATGCAGTATATTTTATTGTATTATTACTGTGCCAATTTTTCAAGTTTATTTGATTAAATCAAAATGTGTTATTGAACAAAAAAGTCATTTTCAAACTAAATATGAGTGAAAATATTTCACTTTAATAAATATGTGATATAAATGAAATTTCAAATTTTGTGATTCTATTCGTAATTACCTTACTCTATCTTATTCTAGACTTCATAATTTTTGATTATGAATACTCTAAATAAGTTTCACTGTGCTATTTGTCTTAACGGTTTTGTGTAAACTATGCAGTTATTTGTTGTGTTAGATTTACATTGTGCCAATGTTTTTTTTTTTTTTTTTAAATTGTAATTAGATCAAAAATGTGGTAATGAAATATACAACTGTTTTAAAAACTACATAAAGGAAATTAATGCATCTTAATTCGTTAATAGTTACATGAATTATCATTTCAATTATTTTCCCAACAAAAAATGTCTTGTATTTAATTGATGTTAGTATGTATGATCTATTTTAGAGCACTAATGCTTATATAAATGTTATATGCTTTGTAAATGCAAAGAAAATTATAACTTATTCACCTTAGTTCTCTTGTACATATAGTAATTTTGTATAACTGTATAATTATGTTGTTGTTGTTGCTTATGCTATTGATCTGACTTATGAACAAAAAGGGGATCTGACGTAAGATTCACCCCAGAAAGTCCAAATTTATAATAATAAAATCTATATAAATATATATTTTATTATTTCTTATAATAAAATTCATAGTAATATAAATATTATATATATTTAGTTTACAATTTAATAATTATTATTTAATTTCAAAATTGTCCAAGTTTTTTTATTGGTAATAATAAAATTAAGTATTAAAATTATTAGGATCGATATTTATTATTATACATAATTAATACATAATAATAAAATTATGTATTATATATTGAAGCTTCAAATATTCAATTTTTTTGAAGCTACATTTAAATATAATTGCAAGTTTTTTTTTAGCTTTCTAAAAAAATGTTGTATTTTGTGAAAATTTTGATATTATTATGTAATTTAAATTAGATGTATTTAATTGTAACATCTATTCTTAGAGTTAAATTTAATCATAAAATTGTAATGAGATAGGGCAATTTATACCACTCTACACTTAAATTTGCTCTAGCTGTAAATATTTTGTTATTGTGATTTTTTTTTTTATCTTTTGAAAATTTTTTTGGGTTTTCTGAAAACTTTTATTACTGTTATGTGATTTAAATTAGTCGCATTTATACTTAGTATTAAGTTTAATAATTAATATGTAAAGATATGGTACGATTTATGCTAGTTAAAGTTTATTATTGTTATTTTTTAAAAATCTTTAACTTTCATTTGATATTGCCACTTTAAGCATTAAAGTGATATTTAAGTGAGTTTTAATTCTTAACTTTCAATTTTTCATAGTATAACCATAAAACTGAATGCTTATTAAGAATGTGTAACTATAGTATTAAATTTATTTCTGTTTGTAATGATTTCTCTTACTAAAAACTCATTCAAGTCAATAATAGTTTACTCTAAAAAGCTATGCTGTGAAGTGTAGTCGAAGACAGTTTTGAAGGAGTCTGAATCAGAAAATTATGCTCCATTTCGATTCAAGTTTAATCTTTCAGGTTTAAAAAAGATATAAACCTTGGATCTGATGGTTATGTATGTAGAAATCTCTGATCTGATGGTAATATGCACAATTATGTGCTGAAAATATTACCTAAATGAATATTATGATAATTGTTGAAATTATTAATTATCTCACACTAAATTCTCAGATTCTATTTGAATTTTTTTTAAATATTCAATAAAAAATTAGTTCTTCTTGAATATTTACTAAAGAACCTTTTTGTTAGATTATGTTTACGCTTGTGCAGGTTTAGGTAACTATTATCTAGCCCTTTTCCTCCAATAGTTTTTTGACGCTTTAAAAATTTAACCAAATATGTTTGTTAAAATTCATATCTTCTGCAACATTGATTTAAAAAAATAAATAATAAAAAAAAAATATATATACTTTAAGTGTATTTAATTAAAGCCATATTCTTCAGTTATTTGTAATATATTATTAATTATATTATAAATTATTATATTATTAATTTTCAGACAATTATTAATTATTAATAATCAGACTTTTATAAATATATTATTATAAGACATTTTACAGAAATGAAATACTGAAATATCGCAAATTTACATGTGTTTTGTGTTGTTTTTGTGATGTATATCATCTAGTAACACTGTAGGATTTTCTTTTTAATAACTTGTTATGACAAAATTACTCTTTAAAATTATATTAAGAATCTATAAGATTTATTTCTGACTATTGTTATAATTGATGCTCAGACAGATTGTTATAATTGATAAAAACTTTATGACATAGTGCACACTACTTTTCATGTTTGGCAATCAATTCTGCTTAATTTGATCCAGCAAAAAAAAAAAAAAAAATCTAGGATTAATTTTGTTTTATGTTCTGTGCTTTGTGACTTTATAATTAATCGTCATACAAATTAATCTTCCAATAATTTCTTTTTTAATTTCTTAACAGTTTATACTATTCTATGAAATTTGTGCCTTGCAAAAGCATATTTTATATTAGTTCTAAAAAAAAATCAATCTTTTTGTTTGCTCATATTAGCTCACATAATTTAAAATATATAAACTTATATTTTATGATGTTATAATTTTTACGCATGACTTCAGGCTAATATTTCAACTACATTTGTTTTATTATCTCAGATTATTTTTTCAATAGATAAATTTGTAATTTTATATAAAGTGCATATGTGTTTTAAAGCTAAACCAATTAATTTTGACTTTATTTTATATTATCTTTTATTTTAGTACATAAAAGATAATATAGAATAATAAAGAAAAGATAATATAGATAATATAGAAAAGATAATATAGATAATATAGAATAATATATAAAAGATAATAAAGAATAGCTATTCTTTAGCTTTGCAAAACACAAAGTTAAAAAATAGCTATTCATTTTATAAAATCTTTTTTATTTCTCATTGCTAAAAATCATTTTAAAATTTATTATTAAATCTTAAAAATATCTATATATTGCTTGTTATGTGTTACCGAATGCACAGGGTATACAAATATTTTATATAAAATATTTTTTAAACATTATGGCTTCTGATATTTCTTTCATTTTTATTGGCCTTGCATTAATAATTAAATGTGTATATTTGAAAAATATACTTTTTTTTAAATTTTAGTTTTTTTACTCTAATGTATTATTTTCAATGCACAGCATATTTTTATAGCAGGAAATGTGAGTTATTTAAATTTATATTTGAAATAGCATGTTTTTATTTAAAGATCTGAATAAATGTTATTTATTTTTATTAAATATGTATAATTGTAAAAGTCTTATTTGTTTAAAATGATTTTTAATTACAAAAACATTTGATTATGTTTGTGGAAAAAGTGCAATATTTATTCAAAATCGCTCAACTTACACATTACTATTTTTTTTATAAAGTTTTTCTTAAAACTTCTGCCAAAATTTTTCAGATTCTACAAAATGTTTTTAATTAGTATAAAAATGGTTATTTAGCATTTAAAGATGACTGTTTACCATAAAATGTTATTGGTATTCAAGTAGTAATACAATTTCTATTATTATTAATTGAATACTAGCCACATCGTCCTATTTTAAAGGAGAATTGTTTGTAAATAAAAAAAATATTAGAAATTAGTTATCGTTTTACAAATAGTATTCAATTAATAATATATTATTCAATTAATAATATATTATTCAATTAATAATGTATTATTAATTGAATGCTAACCAAATTATCCAATTTTAAAGGGGAATTATTTGTAAATAAAAAAAAATCTTAGAAATTAGTTATCATCTTGCAAATATCGTTTGGTGAAAACTAAGAAATTGTTATATTAGTATAATATTATTTTATTTTAATGTTTTGAGATAGTTTAATTGTTTTAGATTTATAGTTCATTTATTAAATTCTATACTAATTATTAAGTGTTATTTAATCTAGTAAATATTAAATGTGTTTGATCTTATTCACGCTTGTCATTGATGTATTTTTATTATTATTTTTTTGAAATACGTTATTTTAAAATGCATTGTAAATTAAATAATTTATTTAAGAAATCATTTGTAGTATGGGCTTTCGCTTTAAAGAAGATAGCACAATTTGCAAACAAGACTAAAGTTTCTACTATAAAAATTTTCAAGAAATTTTTCATTTCCAATATAAATTAAATTTTTTTTTAATATTATCTTTGAATAACTTTTCAATTAGGAAATTTGAGAATTTTTTCTTAAAAAGTTGAAGTCAATGTTAATAAAAAAGGCATGAACCAACCAATGAGGCATGAACCTAGTCAATGTTGCACAATCTCATACTGCAAATAATTTCTTAAATGAATTATTACATTTACGTATGCATTTTAAAATAATATATATATATTTTAAATAAGTCATATAAAATATATCAATGTCTTATTTTGTCTTACCCTGTATACATTTGGAATAAGCCTGGGCTAATTTTATATGACATTGTTTTTAATTGGGCTCTTTTTATTTTACTTCTGAGCTTCATAACTGCATTTATTTTGTTTATGTAACTTTTATTTACTGTAGAGAATGTTTATTAAAAGAATGTTTATATGCAAAAGAAACTACACCAATAATATGCTGTTGAAATTTTGAAGAAAGCTCTTAAACCTGCTCTTTTGTAGATATTGTTGTAGATTAGTTAGTATCATGTATTGTTCAATATTTGATTAATAATACTTCATTGTGTGAAATTTCTTTTATTGACTACTTTAAATATAATACAATGTTTGATAAATAAGGAAAAGGTAAATACCTTTTCAAATTTTATATACGATCAGTAAACTTTTTAGAAAAGTGATTTTTTATACAATAACGTTTATGACCTCTTTAATACTATAACGCACTATTTTAAGAGCAATTAAAATTTTCACTCCAAAAACAGGGTATATTTAAAAAATACTGAAAATTTTTCATTGCAATTTTGTGAAATAGCGTTTTTTTTGGGCATCTCTATGAAATGCGTGAGTTTAGAGGCCTCCTATTAAATGTTCCAAAAATTACTGATGATTTGAGAAATAAATTAACGGTTACATTAAGAAATCAATAATCTATTTGAGTATTCAATCAAGACTTTTGCACTCTTTTTCAAGAAGACCTATATATTTTTAAATGTGTGCAATAAGTAAATTATTCAATATTTAAATATTTTGGTATGATTGAATAATTGTTCAAAAAATTATTGTTTAATTCATAAGAATTGTAAAAAATTGAATTGAATCAAAGTATTTTAAATGTACAAAAAATATGCAAATAAATATTTTGAGTTATTACTATTTCTGTGGCTTATATTTTTTGTGTTTTACATGTCAATAAGTAGATAAAAAACTTACTATAGGATTTTTATGATTTTTATTTGAGGATTTTATGTTTGTATGCTATAAGTTCCCAACTAACCATTAAAATAAGCTTTTTTTTGAAAATGCCATTACGAAGAATAATTTCTAAATTATTTCTTTATGCTGTCACTAAACACGAAAAAATTACCGGGTGCCCAAAAGATGACTGACGATTTGTAAAATCAGTTAAAGAAAATTGAAACGTTCATCTTGGTGCATTCTGTTTCAAATGATTCTCACCAATTTTCAAATCTAGTTTTAAAGTTCCTTAACAGCTGGCGCTTCTATTCAAGAAAAACTATAAAAATTAAGTTTTTAAAATAACTACTATTTGTTGAAACTATGTTATTTTGAAGACAAATTGAACAGACATCTGTGTAAATTTGTGTAGACGTCAGTTGGAATATTTTATAATTTTTCAGTCAACAGCGTCATTTGTTGACGAACATTGTATTTATATTCAAAATTTACTGGGAATAAATTTTATGGTTTCCTAAGCATAACGTAGCGAACCATACATTTCTGTCTCTTTCATTTTTTTTGGAAATTACTTTTGCAAAACATTGGTCAATTTTGGAGTTTTGTTGTTTCCTAGTTTTGAACGTGTTCTGAATAATCCATTGCATCATTTAAAAGTTTTCCCCTTGTCTATTTAGAGTCCTTTATACACTGATACTGTCTGACCACAGATATTACATTAAGTTACAACTTGTTATAACGATGGAGCTTCTTTTTAGAATGTATTCCGAATATTGTGCTTTAAAAAGTCTCTACAATTTTTTTTGAAAGATTCTTTCAAACAAATTTCTTTTTAAGGATTTTAACTTTTCTGTTATCTAATTATAAAATATTTGTCCTAACATGTTGAATTAAAAAGAAATGTTTGATGGTCAGCCGCTATGTATATGCTACTGTAAAAGTTGGAAGTCTGATAAATTCTAGTTTTTACAGGTAAAACCTAAGAGATACCAAAGTGGCTTGGTAAATGTCCGAAGTATGCTTTTATAAAATTTGATATCGGACATTTATTTGCTGTAAAACCTAAGAGTTACAAGCGTCTTTTGATAAAAGCCCATAGCGAGAGGTTACTGTTGATCGGATTTTCCATTCGCAGAAATAGTGGGTACTGTTAAAAATCGCCAAAACATGTTGAGCTACTTCGGGATCATAAAGGCAATTCTTCACCTACACGGTTAGTTTAGGGAATACTAGGGGCAGTGGCACTTTAACTAAAAAAACATCAGTCTGCGGCAGTGTTTCCCAACCTTTTTTGTGCCATGCCCCACCTAAGTCATTCTAAAATTCTTATGCCCCCCCCCTATGTAACATATACATAATTTCTAATAATGAAAAATTGAATTGTTCACTTAAGAAACTTAAGTGATAGGTTTTAGGAAGAAATCACTAGGAAATTGTTAACGAAACACAGTAAGTAAATTTTCAAAACATATAATGAAAACTAAAATTCAAATAGCTTTAATAAAGATTTTTCTATATAATAATTTAATATTTTAATTTAGTGAGATCCTTGCTGCACAGATATTTTATGTTAGGTTCCAATTTGGTTAGCTTCAGTCTCAAGTATCCCCGTTGCGTTATATCCAGACGATTTCTTTTTTTAGCAGTAAATCATTTACAGCACTAAATCCAGATTCAGCTAATTATAAAGATGGAAACGGTAGCAATAGTTTTCTTGCACATTTGGTTGAATTTGGGTATTTGATTTCTGTTTCCTCACAAAGGCATGCCATCACTACCTTTATATTAAATAAAGTTTTAACTGACTCATCATTTTGCTTTTCTGCGAGTTCTTCTTTGGCTGCCTCATCCATATTGGAAAATCAATTTGTTTTAAATCAGAGAATCTTTCTTTTAAATCAGCCGATAGAATTTTCAGATGATCGACAATAACAAGTAAAGCGGTATTATTTACTTCACATTTTTGGAGCCAATGAAACTGTTCAAAGTTTTTGTTGTTAATATATATCTGACATAACTCAATAAGGGTAATGAAACCGAATATCTTCGCTTTTGCATCAACAAGAGTTTTATTTGTTCCTTGAAGTTGCTTATTTAATATATTTAGTTTTTCAAAGATAACTCACAAATGCTATATCATCGACTGTTAACAGATACTTCATTTTAGGTTTGTCGCTTAAAAAATCACTAAGAATGTCAAACAGTTCCACAAATCTTTTCAAGCAGTTCCCTATGGAGAGCCATCTTACTTCAGTGTGAAGTAAAAGTCTCACATGGTCTGAATTTTATTCTTCACAAAATAGCTTGAAGAGAAGCTCACATTTGGCATTAGCTTTAATATCATTGATGCACTTTATTACGGAATGTAGTACTTCATTTAGAACAGGCAAGATGTTTCTAGCTACCAAGTTTTCCCTATGAATAACACAATGCACGAGAATCATTTCTGGATTCTCATCTTTCATCAATTTTTTGCAGCCATTTTTCTTAGGAGCACCATCTGCAGCACAAGATGTTATGTATTTATTGGTATATTATTGAGATCTATGTACTTTTTTTAGCTTATTATATATATCGTTGAAGGTAGTGGTGCTTTCCAATCTTTTACAGAACAACATTTCTTTAGAAAAATGTCCTTTATCAATATATCTTACGTAAGTCATCAATACTGCCACACTGTCTATCAAAGTTGATTCATCCATTTACACTGAGAATTTTCTTGTTTTCCTCTTTTCAACATGTTGTTTTTCAATATCTTCACTCATTTCATCTATTCTTCTGCTAACAGTATTGTTACTGAGTGGCATAGCTTTTACAGCTTTGTCATCTTTTTCAAGAACCGTTTTAAGAGATGCTGATATTGACGTTTTTTTTAAAATTCTCTCCTGTAGTATGATTTTTTCCAGATTTAGCGATGAATTAAAAAATTTGATACCTAGCCTCAAGAATACGATTATGAGTTGAAGTGTGAGCAGTAATTAGAGACTTTACTGTTGTCCTCTTTTTAAAATTTTTCTTTAAAGTTTGAAAGTCTACTGCAGGGGAGTTAACTTGACGACGCCAAAAACCCAGTTGATATTCTGTTCTCGTCAAAAGAATTTATAATATTTATTGGCTGCAATTATTTAAGAATTTGATTTTTTCTTTCAATTTTGGCACCGAAATCTAGCATTGCATTTAAATGGCCCGGAGCAAAAGGGTTAAACTCATGTCGAGTCCATTTTCGAATTGCCCCCCTTAACAATCAAATTGCCCCCCAGTGGGGCGTGGACCCCACGTTGGGAAACACTGGTCTAGGGTATACATGGCAAATTTATACCAGATAGGGTGAACCGGGCAATGGCACTCATATCCCTTGTCAGATTCTAAAAAATATCAGATTATTAATATTAGATTATTGAAAATTTTTAAAAGTAATACGCAGCAATTATCATTGATTGATAATTATGTTTGTGTATGATTTGGCGAAAAAATTTTCCATCACCACTTTTAATGAAAGAATACCATATATTGTATACAGTGTGTCTCTAAAAGCTTGAAACACATTTTAATTTTTTAATTGAAAATAAAAATTTTAAAAGGGAATGATTTGGCAATGGAAGGAGTTATAATTATCTTTCAAAAAATTACGAAAAATTAAANTTATTTTATATATATATATATATATATCTTTTTATAAATAAGGTCCTATTTGAAAAAACTTAACTAATGCACTATTCTACTGAACTATTGCAGAGGCTTCAATAATTTTTAAAAATAATTTTGGCAATAGTTTAAAAAAAAAAAAAATACCTAGTTTCGTGGTTTTTGAAGAAATTTTTTTTATCTTCTTTTCATCCCCGCTTTTTTTTAAAAATGTTTCCTTGTATGTTTAAATCATTAATTATAAGTTTTTGTAATTACAGAAAATGAAAATATAAAGTACAGTTTTAAGGATTTAGAACTAAAAAAAAAGTTCTTAAGTTTGTTTAGTTTCACATTTTTTTAAGCTCAAATTTTGTATTGTTTAAATTTTAGTTTTTATTATAATTAAAAATTCAAAAAAAAAAAAAAAAATAGGCTAAGTTCGAAGACTAAACCAAACAGCAACTGGAGAAAGAACTGTTTTAGGAAAATATTTATTTTCAACACCAAATGTTCCCACTTAAAATGTAGTTCAGTAGTGTGCCAAATTAATTACAGTTTTAATTAATTTAAACAAATTTATAACTAGATTTTTTGCATTGAATTAATCTACTGCTTGGTAAAAAATAATTGAAGCATTCTGTGTTTTGAAGATATTCTTTTTTGCTTCTGTACTTATAAAAACTTTAAAAAAAAAACATTATTATCTCTTATGAAATTCTTTTTAAAAATAACATTTTCTTAAGCTCGTTTTACTTGGATATTTTAAGACTAATCATTTGATTTAGATCCGGTATGGTAAAAACCTAATAATATTGTTGCACAATCATCCTTTTTATGTGGTTGAAATCGTTAGCATTTTAAGTTTCAAAAAGTAACTATTTTATTCCACTACCTTTTTCATTCTTGTTTGTAAAATCTCGTAAAAGTGTATCTTTCTATATTTTAATTATGAAGCATTCAATCTTGTTATCAATTCGTAAGTAATTTTTCAATTTGTAAGAATGATTTATTTCAACTTTTAGCCAAATAAATTATAAAATATTACGTATCTTAAAATATGAATGAATTAACTCTCACATTTTCATAAAAGAAAAATTTTTAGAATAAGCTTTTATATTTCTGAATATTACATATTATGCATTTTAAAAACTTTTCGGTATAAATTTTTATTTGTACATAGCCTAAATTACGCATTCAAGAAAAATGGACATAGTTTGAAATGGAAATAGATGAACACGCGCGTTTGAAAAAGTGGAAATAGTTCGACATGCACGATTGAAAAAATAGAAATAGCTCAACATCGTTTGAAAAAATCAACATGCACGGTTGAAAAAGTGGAATTAGCTTGAAATTCGTGATTGAAAAAGTGGAAACAGTTGAAAATGAGCCTTTTGAAAAAGTGGAAATAGCTCATCTTGCGCGTTTAAGAAAACGGATGAAGCATTTGATTTTGTTCGCTGTACTACTATTAGGACTACTGTATTATAAAAATTAGCAAGTTCATTACGAATAATGAATTTATTTGTTGTTTTAATAAAAGCAAGTGAATTAAAATTGTTTAGTATATTTTTAGGAGTATAGGTGTTAAAAATAGGTCATTGTTTAATATTAAAAAAGCGCATTTTGATTTGTATTTAGGTTTCGCTTCAAACGTGCATTCCGAATTATTTTTTTCTTTTTCTTATTGCTTTTTGTTTGTTGCCACATATTCAATTTTTTAACCGCACATTTTCAACCATGTTCATTATTTATTAATTTTCTTTTGCACTCATTTTGAGCTCTATGCTCAAAATAAAAGAAATTCCCCGACAAGGTATCTCTACAATGTAATTTGTAATTACAACGAGAAAAAGAATGTATACTTTTTTTGATTCAACTAATTTATAATAGACCTATTTTCGGAACAGTTTTATTTTCAAATTTAAACTTCTGTTTTTGAATAAAAAATGATATTTTAAAACACTTTTTGAGTTCTGGAGTGTTTTTAACTTGTGCAAAATTCGCTTAGAAATTTTAAATTTATTTATCAAAATATATTAATACAGAGAGGGTTATAACTTTAATAAAAGAGTCCTTTATGATACTTTAAGAGAACAGTTCTTGAGAGACTATTGGTTATTAGAAAATTAACATTGACTGCTGATAAAATCTTAATCATGTGATTTAAATCACATGGTTGGGCCTGATCGCGTGGTTGTGTTTTGCGGGTTAACGCTACAGCAATTGGCTTGTTATCATATCACGTTGAATCAATTTTCGGATCAGATTTAATTCGATACTTGTACGCGACGTCACGCGTGTGTGTTGAACCTGGTTGGCTCCTAAATCGTGGCATATACGAATGCCAGGATTTACCCATGATGACGTCACTTGAAGGTGTCCAATTATGTAACACTATAAAAAAAGTATCAGTTTTAAAAATGGGAGCACAGCTTGATTAAAATTTTTATTTTGAAGTTTATGTACTACGTCTTAGCGACTGTCAACATCAAACGATTCTGTATATTGTTCGGTTTAATTCTATTATTTCCATTGACTTATTTTATAAAATTTTGCGCATGTACTTTTTTTATACATATTCATAAACATATACTCTTTGGATGCAATTAGTATTGTTTTTATCTTGCAGAAGTTATTTCGATATGGATGGTTATAATAGAACACGAAGTACTGGCGGAAGATGGAATTGATATAAAAATTAAACCAAAGATTAGAACTTATTCTGTTTCAGTCGGTAAGTATTGTAGGAAACTGAATATTGTGCCAGACAAGCCAAATCTCAGCTTTTTTATGACGTATTAATTCCCTTGAAGTTTGACTTATGATGGATTCCCTTGAAGTTTGACTTATAATGGAGATATAATAAAGTCGAAGTTATGAATAAGCTTTTTTGTTGCTAATTGAGCTCTAAAATGTTTTTCATGGTAATTTTAGGATTAGACCACCACTAATTGAAGACATCTTTAAGAAACATTTTAAAATTTTGTTGAAATTTTTTACTGTAGTTAACAATTTTCAATGCGTTCTCATGTTGTTTAGAGAAAGTTGATACATTTAAGTATGTGTACGAAGTAGGCTGATATATATGTTTAGTATGTGTAGTTGATAGTGATGAGCATGTGATTGATAGTGATGAGTAGTGATTTAGTATGTGTTTATAATAAAGAAGCTAGAGAATGAAAGAAATTGAGTCAATGATTTAGCAGTGTTATTATTTTATCATTTTTTTTAAAAAATATATCTTTTATAATATTTTCAGTTCATAGAAATTTAGTATTTTTTTAGTTCATATTTTGCATCGATTTTATGTTCGGAAACATGATTTTGTATTATAAAATTTTCGCTGTTCTTTCTTTGAATTTGGAAGATTTCTGTCTCCCAGATTGTTGCCTATTCCAAATAGGAAACTGCTGTTTCTTTGAGTTCGACAGATTTCTGTTTACCAGATTCTTGTCTATTACAAATAGAAAACAGCTGTCTTATTCAATTCGGCAGATTGCTGTTTACCAGATTGTTGTCTACTTTAAACGGTAATGCATTTTAATTGAATTTTAAAGATTGCTCTTCGTCATATTGTGGTATAGTTTAAACGATAAGCTTTCATTGAATTCGACCAATTGCTGTTTTCCGAATTTTTTTTATTTTTGACATCGATTTATCTTAAATAAAATATAGTAATAGCAGAAAAAAGAACGGTAGATTTGTTAATTAGATTTTATACTATCGAAGATTAGTTTATTATTATTTCGTAAATTCTAGATCTGACTTCTGAGGAAATAATCGATGAACACCACAGAGATGCTCGTTCGCCATCTTCCTGCCAATTGCCGAAATCTCTCGATCACTCTCAACTATACTGCAAAAGTTTTCCATCGAAAATGTAATATTCTCCTATCATTTTTTTTAAATACATAAAAATATGTTTATTTAATTTAGTTGTATTAAGTATTGCATGCTATTTTCAACCCAATCCTTTCAGTTGTATAATTTGTGATACGCATCCCAACTATACTGTCTTCTGATATTTAATTATCAATTGACTAATCTTCCTATGATGCTTTCAGAAATTCAAATAGTTTAATATCCCCAAAATACTTAAAATAATTTTTTTCATTTGACGTCATTCTATCTCTTGAAATTTTCTGAATACTTTATATTTCCCTCACCCCCGCTGTAAAAATTTTGTTATGATTCAGTGATTTTAAAGTAAATATTTCTGTAAAAATTACGCTATATCAGCTTTTTTTTTGTTCCGTAAAAGTTTAAGGTAAAAATTGATCTCGCGGTATTAAGTGCCGACACTCAGAGTGCCAATACTTCTTACCCTCATTTGATCTCGAATTTTATAAAATGTACCTTCTGGGTGAGTTTTAGGTACCATCTTTAATTTACTGAGAAGAGTGGTCAAAAGGGGGTGGATCTTACTAGAGAGTGTTGTTTCCCATGTATACTTTTACACTAAATAAAATGAGATAAAAAAATAGAAGTCGATAAGACTAATTGTTGAGACTTTATTTGGTATATATAGTATGTATATACTATTTAGTTGAGGCGAGTGGAGAAAGACCGGGTTTAGTGTGGCTTTGAGAAGAACTCCTCCAGACTAAAAATCTGGGATTGTCTGCTGCTATGGTAACAAGCTAGAGCACATCTCTAATGGGGATGAAATGGAGGAAAGAAGGTGTCGATTGTCTTACTCACTCCGACCTATGTCATGATTAAGACAAAACTATTCCCCATACACCTCTATTCGAAGTAACTTTTCCTCGTTTCCATAGTAACCGCCACGACGCGAGACGGATGTCTGGAAAAGCTCTCCTGAAAGCTGCACTATATCTCGATTATATTGAGATTTGTTCTGCTATTAGGTACTAAGAAAGAATTGCCTTATTGGCGTGTTACTGCTGAACAAACTGTATTATATAAGTTTCATATAAGTTTGTTTTATTGTGGCAGCTCTATTATGTTTTTTGATTTTAAACTTTTCGTATTTATTAGTCATTACACGTTAAAAAAAGATTTTTAGCATAGATTATTATGGTTTTACTAAGGATTTTCAACATAGCAAACCGTAAGCATTCTGTTCAGAATTAACACTGTTCTATTTCGTTTTGATAACCTCTGATATCGGGGTAAGACCGAGTAGGGCCAATTAGTGGTGAGGTTCTTTATATGGTGAGAGTACTGCTTTCACCATATAAAGCTGATTTAGTACGCCAGGAGAAAGAAAAGGAAAAATGAAAGAACATAAAATAAATGTGCTTTCAATGAAGAGAAAGTTAATTTGCAGTGACGAAAAAAAAATTCTTCAAAGCAAAACGATCAAAAAAGAAAAGCGTATAAACAGAAACCAATATAACAGAACAGGTTTATCAAAAATGCTTAACTCCTCGACACACAAAGATGTTGATTGCTTATATTGTAATGTGGTATTTTCTAATTAAAAAAAGTAGGTCTAATGTGGAAAGCGTTTTTGTTGGGTCCACGAAAGCTAATTTACATTTGAATTTTGTACACAATATTCCGAAATTAATACATAAAATAAAAATATCTGCTACTTTTTCACTGAAATATTAGCGTTTCTAAATTTCCTACAGAGTTTACATATGCACTTGGTCTAACCGCGGCACTGGTGGAGAAGGATTAGGTGATTTGACTTATCTGTAAAAAAATCATTTTAAAAAAAAGTGTATCTATGACTTTTTGGGAATGATAAATTTTATAGAACTAAACAATGAATGTCTTGATTAAATCTGATAGTTTCTAAATCAAATAGTTTACCTTCAACAGTCTTCCGAATCTTAGCCACCAGGCCTTCCCCCCACTTTCTGCTGTATATAATGCATTAATACTTTTTTTTTGATTTAAACCTATTTACGCAACTGATATTTCTCTCTAGATAAATGCCATGAGAAAAAAAAGGAATGGTAAAAATTACCAGGATATACCACGTTTCTGGGTTTATGAGAATACAAAAAAGCTCTGTAATTTTCACTGAATCTCTTTGGTAATGATTTTGGTAAAACCATGCAGAAATTATAATTTAATAACATGTGATAAAGTTTGGCAAGTGTGGTAAAATTTGGTAATTTTGAGCATGATATTTATGAGCATTGCAATGATATTTTAGAGAATGGCGTAAAATCCTTTTATTCCTTTCAGTTTTGTGCTTTTTAATAAATTGGAGATAATAAAAACTATGACTTTTAAAATCAGAATTTAAGGTAAACCAATGCCATACGAATGAAAAAATTATCGGAAGGTTTAAATATAGTACGTATTAGTTTTATAGAGATTTCTAAGCTGACGTCATTCCCCTTACCTGTCCACTGAGAACCCATCGATGATCAATCAGTTACGTCAGACTTTAATAGGATATTTCGTAATTTATAGAGCTAACTTTAATTTTCTTTCCAATGCTTATAATGGGGATACTTCTAAGAGTATAATTGCAATACATAATTTTGAGCTTCAATAAAAAACTTTTGAATTATATTAACTAATTAAAGCAAACGAATTTCACAAGATGTTAAATATATTTAAAACTATCGATGTTAAATATATATAAATATATTTAAACACGAAATCATGCTGAACATTATGTTCGAAAGTGATCATTCCTTTTATATTATGTTCAAAAGAAGATATAATGTTCTTTCCTCGTGCATTTTTGCTAATTCTGACCGAACCCTTATCGAATATTACATGTTTTCATTTTTAACCGATTTCTCGTTGAGTTTAATGTGTTGTGTTGAATGCAAAGAGGAATACACATGCCTTTGGTTGAATGAATATAAGGAAATTCTTCATATTAATTAGTTTTATAGAATTTTCAATAAGTATAAGGAGTTTTTTTGATGAATTTCACATCAAAATTTAAATAGATGTAAGGGATTTTTAAGATATTTGTTAATGAATATTATATGTTTATAGAGAATGTTTGCAAACCTGTGTCTTTGGATATACACTGAGTACTGGAGTGCAACATAAGATGAGATGTTTTACAGATGTTGGGCAATGGACACCACGCCGAATGTTCGATGATTGTAAACGTAAGATTCTTAGTTAAAACTATTGTATTAATAACTTTGGTAGAAGATTCTTGTTTTCAAACTCAGGAAGCAATGTTTTATTTTTCGACATGGATTCTCCATTACACAGTCATAACTGTTTACTTCATTTCTTTCATGAAATATTATGCCGCTAATCCCTATAAATTCACAATAAGCTATATTTTATACGTAACTCTTATTTTCCAGGAATGCATCGGACTTACTTTCTTAATAATTTGGTGAACAACTTTTAAAACTATCAGAATGTCATGAGTTGTTCACATTGAGTGTTTAGGATAAATTTGTATATAAAATTATTGTTTTTTAAGAAAAATTAAATTCTAATTTGTTGAGTATAGTGCAATTTTCAGAGTCGTGCATATATTACTTGGTAAAGGCTTATTGTATATAGTTTCCACTATATTTGGTGAAGTAAACTGATTAAATTTTTAAGTTCGAAATTGCAGTTATCAAAAAAATTGCAAAAAATTACATAAAAATCAAGAAAAAGTAATATATAATTGACAAAATAACAATTGTTTGCAAAACTTAGTGCGAATATATTACTAAAAAAGTGCTTGCCTTTTAAACGAAGTATTTTTGCAATGAAGCCATTAAATTGATTCTAATGTGCATGAAAATATGTGTTGTTAGTTATAAAAAAAATGGATTAAATAAATTAATAAAACTATAACAGTGAGAAAAATAAAAAAAAGTGGCTACACGCATTGTAAATGATTCTAGTATACACCAACCGAAAATGGTGGCAACTATGCACCAAAATTTTTTACAGTGCATGGAAGTACTTGAAAGCATTATAAAAATTTTATTTAAATAAAAATCAGCAAAATGAATGATTAATTCTTATTTTTTCCATATTTTATGAATCAAAACAAAACAGCATTGGATAAATTTTTTGATTAACAAAATAAGTTATATTACAAATTGCTTTATTCCATAAAATAGTAGAGTTTTTTTTAAGTTGACATTTTGCACCATTTTCAGATTAGTAAAAAGAGTAGTGACTACATGTAACGCAATAATCATGAATAACTGTTACTAACTCTGAAGTATTATAAAAGTAGCATACTATTCGCTATAAAAAGTTATTTCATATGATGATATAGATTGTGGAGAATAGCCTTGAAGCAAACAAGTATTATCAATTAAGTTTTGAACATGCAAGTTATATTTAATTTGTCAGCATCTCTTAAAGTTAAAAGATGGTCAAAATATTCTAAAGCAGAGTTTCAGTTCTTGCAGTATTCTCAAACTGGTATCTTGGGAGATTCATCCACATTTAGATGCACCTGGATTTCAGACCCCACCCCTCTAAGAAGCTGAATCTTTGATAGGTGAGATGATATGGGGAGTTAAGGAGGGCTGGTGAACTCAGGGTTGCACACCCCTTCGTTTTGCCGTACGAAGGGGTGACGCTTCAGCAATTAGGTGTAAGGTGGAACTGAGGAGTCTTACTTGCTGATAAAAATATCTTTAAATGTCATATCAGGTAAACGAATGTCAGGAAATGGAAGTTACCATGTCAGGTAAGCAAAGAATCACTTTAACTAGTTTTACGATCCAACAGAAACAGAAATCGGAACTCTTTTGCTCCATTTTTGACTGAAGATTAAAAAAACAATTGGTTTTATTTGATGATCTCGTGAAGGTGATAAAGAATCATGCCTAGTACGCTCTCAGTTGCTGTAGTTCTTTTACGTCACACTAGAGCTGCGCAATGGGCTATTGGCGACGTTCTGGGAAACATTCCCGAGGATGATCCGAAGACATGCCATCAAAATTTTGATCCTCTGCAGAGAGGATGGCACCCCCGTTTCGGTAGCCCGACGACCTGCAGGTGAAGTCGAGCACTTTACGATAGACGAGGTTTAACGAGGACCAATGCCGCACAATCTCGGTCCCTAAGCGGACTGATCCAAGTGGTCACCCACTCGCGCACTGACCGCAGTCAGTGATGCTTGACTTCGATGATCTGCTGAGAACCGTGTCTTAACAATCAGTCCACTGCGGGACTAGTACACACTCAGAGCATTCTGGATTAGTACAAGACGATCACTCAATATCGCTTTCAATGTACGACAGATAAGGAAGGGGGTAGGAAATTCGCCTACGTGGAAAAATGGATGAATATCTCAAGGAATCTCTCAAGCAATTATGAAATTTTAAAATTTTTTGTTAATTCCTACTATAGTTTATTTGTAATGTGGATGACAGGAAGTCCAAAAACTTCGTAGAATCAGTACTTAAATTAGAATTTTAAATAGCTTCTCACAACACTGTAAGAAAATACATTAAAAAAGCCTTTTTCTGAGCTATTTTTTAGCTGGTACTGTATTAAAGTAAAGTTTAAAACATTATTATATTGAAATTCTTTGTTCAACATGATGTATTAAAGTAAAAAATTTATAATGATTGATTAGTTATTTTTATTGATATATGACTAGGCTCATACATGAAAATGAATGTTAAAATTGTACTTTATTAGTAATGTTAAAATGTTCATTATGAAAATGTTAAAATTGTATTTCACTCTTCGATTTTATAATTACATAACAGAATCCTAGATATCATGTAGCGTTACGGCGAACGTTATATTTTACTCTTTATTTGGTTGGCACAGAAAGATTGACTAATTAATCCTTTTGTAAACTTAGTAGAAATATTAGTATGCAAAGCTTGTTTTCTTAAAGATCGAATAAAGACACACAAAAATGTTTGCAAAAGAATCTCAATTTTATTAAGAGGTACTGTAAATATTATTTTTGTCTCTCATATGCAACATTTTGCTTGCGTTAACTTAATGATAAAGTCAGCCTTATCTAAAGTGTTAAAGAAAGTATATAAAAGACTGCACAAATAATCAGCGATGATCATAAAATATAAAATGAAACTTGGGTAGTTGAAATTTTCCTTGGTTTGAGAACGTTTTTTACTCTTGATTTGCGAATGGTGAATAATCCTTGATTTCATAAGGTTTTTCTAGCTTTGTTTTGTAAAGGCAGATTCCGTCTCGAGATAACAGGGTTGTTCATGCAAGCTTAATGCGAACCACATAGCGTGTAAAATAGAATAGTTAAATTTAACATCGTTTCAAGCTTGCATGGTTCATTTGATAATCATTTATAAACCTTTTTAGACTTTGTGATAAAGATTTGTTATTGATGATTGGTTGCTGACATTAAAATCAGCCTTACACTGTTTTCTGATATGTGTTTATGCAAGTTGAATGCTTACATAAATAGCATGCATGCTGCATTTACTAGTTATAAAGAACTGGCAAGAAAATTTAACATGAACATCAGACCAAATATAGCGGCTGTATATTGTAAATCGCTTTTTTTTTGTTTAACTTTTGATTACTAAATCATCGAAACACTGAGCTCATTTTAATGTTATTGTTTTGCTAATATCTCTTCTTTACAGCATTTGTTGATTGTGGTGTCACGCTGCAACCAGGTGGTAAAATGAAGTGCGCCACACATTTTGTAGATAAAGGAACTTCTTGTGACATATCCTGTGAGCATTTTGAGAACAGACGCGCTGTTCCAAAGAAAACTTATCGCTGCAATATAGACGGGAATTGGACACCAAAATTACCCCACTGTGCTAGACCTGGCTCTGGTATTTATGAACATTCGATACTTATACATGTGTGAAGTTTTGATTTTTTAAATACTAGACGTGCGACAAGACTGTAATTTTCTCTTTGTCGCTCTAGTGTTGTGTTAGAGTAAGTCTAATAAATTTCTTAAGTCTAAATAAATTTTTTATTTTTTATTTCCAATGAGCTGCACAATTTGTCTTGCCGATGAGCAGACCTGGTGCGTTCTTCAGAGGTGGTATCCACTCTTTCAGGACCACCACAATGGGTGAGATACCGTTAGTCATTTTAATTTGGACGTCTAGCTTCTGCCACACTAGATGGCAGCACCGAGACTCTATTTGGATGCTAAAGTGCACTAGGAATTCAATTTTGTCGGAAATGCCAAGAGCCAATAAGGCACTCCAGGGATCTTTTACATGCAGCATAATCATACGACGTGGCTGCTGAGGATTTTCTGCATCCGAAAATCCGGTGTTTGGGCCGGGGATCGAACCCGCAGACTTGGGCTCAGAAGGCCGACGACAAACCAACTGCGCCAATATCAATGTAAATTGATCCCACCCTTCTGAGAAGCGTTCGTAATTTTTGAATGACCAATAAATAAATATTTAGTTAGATTTCGCAGACAATGCAAGAGTTTATCTTCGTATTTTATCGAAACAGCAAGAAATTTTCTCGCTACGAATTGTTAATATGACAAGTTGTGCCTGCTACGAATTGCGCTCACGACGAATTGCGCAAACAACGAAATGTCGCCGAGACGAATTGTCCTACGACTAATTGATCTGGAGACGAATTTTTCCACAACGAATTGTGCTCGTCAAATTGACGTTTCACCGTTAGAAATTGAAACGCTAAAAAGGTATTTTAATTTTTAGGTAATTAAAAAGCCAACTCTAACATATCAGTTTTTATTTTAGGTATAATCCTTGTTCCGGAGCCAAGTGAAAAAGAACCGAAAGAATATTTTGACTTGAAGAATGCATAAAATATTTGAAAAATTACTGTGTTTTATAAAGTACAATGTTATTTTTTTAAAGAAAAATATCAATAAATGTAAATTACAATGTTATTAAGCAATGTTGCAATGCTATTATGCTTATTTATTACTTAAAATAAATTCTATTGTACTTGAGCAAATAAATTTTTTTTTGAGTTTCCATGTTTTTTACATTTAATATTACCCCGTGTCATTGCAATAATGACATAGTGTGCAAAAGTTATGATTTAATTTTATTTGACAAAATATGGAAACTCAGCAATAGTTGAAAGAATTTATTTACATGGCAAAAATCTTATAATAACAAAGGGATGTTTGTGCTAGGGTTTTAAAATTCGAGCAGCTAATATAAGGGGCAACATTAGTATATATATATATATATATATATATATACTTTACCCTTTA
>NC_092209.1:45067515-45069506 GCF_043381705.1 Parasteatoda tepidariorum | reverse complement strand
TATATGGCAAAAGTGTATGGCAAAATTTTACCATAGGCAAAACCCCATAGGAATATCCTATGGCATTTTTTATATGGCAAATTTTTGCCATAAAACTTAGATGTGCTACAGCTTATGACGAAATATTTTTCCATAGGCTATGGTACACCTTTGCCATACAGCTATGGCAAGATTTCTCGTTGATATTTTATCATGCATCAAAAAATAGTTACTTACAAGAATCTTTCGCAATGGATATTAAAAATGCAAAACTTAATAATTGTAGAATAAATATATATCCAGAAAGCTTTTTTTTTAAAAAAATTTCTTTGATAAACTTCTCCTGTTTCACTTGCAGAATCCTTTCTGAATGCTGTTCTTATTCAAATAAATTTTAAATGGTTTGTACTAACCGTTAGAAAATGGGTCCGGCCGTCGGAGCGAGTGGGGAAAGTATTGGTTATGTTGATTAGGAACAAAATATATTGAGTACAGGCAACCAATATTTGTTAAAACTGTAAAAAACAAGAAACTAGAAAGTGAGTCTGGAGGTCGGAGCGAGTATAAAAAACGTTAATTTGATTGATTGGTATCATAATTAGTTAGATAAGCGTCAGATATTAGAGGAACCTAAAAGAAAGCAAATTTAAATAATGGTCCGATGGTCGGAGCTAGTATGAAATTATTTTAAATTTTGATATGTGATACTAAGCTAAAAATTAAACAGACTACTAAAACAATAAAATACTATGAAAACTCAAAAGATAAAGAGTGGGGCCGGTGGTCGAAGCGAAATTAGTTTAAAATGGACCAAACGGGACAAAAGCCGAATATGTTACGGTGCTACCAGTGGCGGCATGTGAAAAAATTTTTATCTATAAAAAAGATGGTATTAGACTATGAAAAGCTAAGAATAGAAAACAGGCTAAATTAGTTGATCCCCTACTAGTGAGGGATATAAAACTCAGAAAATTTATGTTGAGTTGTGTTAAGCACAGTTAGAAAAGAGAACGCAATATAGAAACATTGGTAAATACAAAGCATGTTTAAGACATGAGTAAAATTGGTAAAATTAATAATTGCTATGACAAATTGACACTTGGTCAGGGATAGTAAATAAAAATTAATTGGGTATAGGGCATCGCTATGACGAAAAAGTTGTAAACTTAAGGAAGGATTAAATTGTTAAAAACATTTTTGGTAACAGCAGCAGATATCTGCTGCATATCATATGATATGGCCAGGGACTGTCCCGTTGATAATATTGAAGCAAAATAATTTTCAACCTGTAATCCAGCAGATCTAGTTAAGTGATGACCCTAAGCTATGTATAAATATGTAACAGAACATTGTACAAATATATGTGGATAGTTAAGAAATATTGGTTGTAAGATAGTAAAACACAGAGACATGATAACAACAATTTAATGGCAAGCAAAAATTAAACCCAAAATAAAAATATAAAGCCCTAACGTATGTAAGATAATGTAAAAAAGCATTGCAAGAACCTAAGTGGAATTCGAATCAAAAACTAATAAGAGTGTAAACACTGACTTTGATATTGATATATGACAGCAGTAAAATGAAGTTATCACCGAACAAGTTAAAAGAATTAAAAAATTTTAATTATTAAAGAAATGATGTCCTGGCTTGATGATAAGCACTTAACCGCGTTTTTCATCATGAAGATTGTTTGCAAATTGCTATATGGAATAGAACACCATTAATAATGGAAAAGTGATGTGACTTTAAAAATTTATATAAAATCAGAGGGAGGGGATAAAATAAAAAGCAAGATGTCGTTTAATCAGAAACAGTTGGGGGAAAGAAATATAAAAATTTTAGATAAAAATATAAACAGCAAGATATTAATTAAAGTGTACAAAGTCAGCGTTAACAAATAGCAAAATTTAACATAGCGAAAACCTATACCCAATCGCGACATATTTTAAAAAGATACAGATAATAAAAGTACCAGACTGCCGGAAATTAAAAACTTAATAAATTCAGAA
>NC_092209.1:45045692-45066537 GCF_043381705.1 Parasteatoda tepidariorum | reverse complement strand
CGTTGACGTCGAAAGTAGGTGGTGGTCACATTAATGTGACTGGACTGTGTATATATATATATATATATAATTCTTCAATTGGTGTAGTGCCTGGACTAGGATTTGTAATCTCATATCGTATAACCCCTGATTATGCATCGACATTGAAACGATTTTACGAAGAGGGCTGTAACTCTGTAGAGAATAAAGTTACCTTCCCACTTTTTACCAAATCGTTGGATAGAGTAACTTAGGCTAAAAGTATGTTAAAAATATGAAAATTATTTTTTGTTGTTGAACTTTCAATTGAATATCTTGGAAAGTTATGTAACTTTTGTGAAAAGTTTTGAATTTTAAATGCAGAAAGAAAAATAAACAATAGTTTCAACGTTCTTGCGAAAGAAAAAACAAACATGAAACAATTGGTTCCATTTTAGACATTATATATTGTTCGAAGTAAGAACCAATAAATTCTGAAAAATCCATTTATTTTTTTCGGAACAGTATATATTCGGAACAGTAAATGAATGATCAAATTTATTTATAATAAATTAATAATTCTCAGTAAAACCAGTGTGCTAAATTCAAGATAGATATATTTATTTTTTTGTACATAGTTTTCTGATTTTTCAGACTCTATAAATATACCCTAAAAGTTTTCTCATACTCAAATAGTTGTTTTTGTTTAATGAATAATTAATATTAATGACACCAAATAAAATTATAATTTATAAAAATTTGTGCTAAAATTGTAGAATGAAAAAGAAAGAAACAGAATGTTTTGTTTCATTTCTGCTTGGTATGTATCCATGTTACATCTTTGTTATTCGTATTTTTGTATAGTATGCAAGTAGGACTAATGTACCCCCTCTTTCCGAAAAATTTTAGCTTTTGCTATAAAATAATTGTTTAGGTATAGTAAAGTGGCTATGCTCAATTTGATAAAACTATTTATAGCTGATTCTCTGAGGTTAGTTTGAGTTCCTATTTCTGAAGGTAAGAAAGAAAATGAGCTAAAAATTGCAAAGTTGTTGAGAGTCATCAAATTCATGCAATATTTTGTGATTATTAATGTTATGAAATGATCGTTAGCATTAAAAGGTGCATTTGTTAGTTCGCGATATTTGTTGCACAACTAAATAAAATTATCTTAGAAAAGAAAATCATCAACTAGTTGGCCCAAGATGCTTCTATTTTAACATTATTGTTTTATTATTTAAATTTTTAGCATTTTTTTTTTAAACATTTATGTCCACAAGGTGAAAATTCACGCGGAAATCGATGATTCTCTGCTAGTGGTTATTCATTTCTTTCTCCCTATTTTGTAAATTTTCGTCACTAATTGCTCAGCTTTCTCGGTAAATAGTGCTATAAGGGATTTTATGAAGTAGAGCGTAACCGCTTGATTACAACTAAAAATTCAATTTATGGGTATGAAATAAACTTTTGATCAACTTGAAGAGAAAAACCTGACGATTAAGTACAAAGGGAAATATTACTGAACACGAAAAAAACAAAATTTAAACAATTCGGATGCGTATGAGTTTAGAAATTATTTTTCACCCATTATAAAAATGTAATAGTTTTTAAAGTTAGAATACATAACCCACAATATCACAAATAATTTCGCATAATTCCTGCATAACTATATCAGTTTTTTCTGAATCAACTTGACACAATCTTGAAGCTCACTGGCCAAAAAATAATTCACACCTAGAGAAATTATAGCAATGATGCATAGCTTCATGTTTTAACTAGATCTGTGATACTTTGAGAGTACTTTTTTTATAAAAGAGTCCTGAGGTGACCACTAATAAAAACCAGCATATTTATTTTAATATTCTGGATGGCCAGTCAAGATTGGTTTATGTTGGAACAGACAATAAAATAACGAAATCAACTCCCGCGTACTTAAAAAAAGCGTGATTTTTTTAATTTTGTGGTGCATCAAAGTCAACAGTTTACGGATCTTCTAGACTAAACTGCCTTGTTCAACATCGAAGGACTTTCCTGCTAACATAAACATAACTCTTAACGTAATAGAAGTGATTGAACATCTTTCCTGGTTACTAAAATTGAGGCAAATGTTTGCAATAAAAACGAAACAGTTCAGGGGTTTCGTTCGTTATGCATTGCGTATCTGGCGGATTTCTGTAAGCAAATCCTCCCCTAGTGTACTAAACTGGATACGACAAACATTCAACATTTTTCAGATTTAATTCTTGACTGATTCCAGGCTGTTGGCCAGTCTTGAGACAGAGATATATGAGGTGATCTTACAGGTGAGCTCATTTTACCATCATGCACGAAGAAATGATCTTTGAAAGCGTACAGGCAGGTATAGCCCAATAAAACCTATTCAAACCTATAGAGTAGCAATAAATTAGGGATAGCCAATAGTATAAAACTGCTAAGCTTCAGTTATGCCCACATGAAGATGTTGGGGTTAATGACAAGTCAATAGGGTAATTGCAAAGAAGAAGACCTGTTATAAACACGCCTATGACCTATGACGTGAGCTAATCTTTATCAGCAAAATGGAGTATTAAAGTTGAGCTAAGTTTCTCTACATAATTTAGAATGTCAATTAACGATAAGTTAATTAAATATACAGAGCCGTATAGCACTTCAAATTAGTTGAAATATAATTCTTTTTCGTCTGCTTCTTTTATTTAATTTAGATTTATAATTTGTTTATAACCATGATATATTTTTGTTTTGTGTACCTGGCAACTTCAATGCATAATACGTTTGTTTATGTTCTACATGGCTTCGTGTCTTTGTGTTAAGTCTCTGTGTAAATATATAGAGAAATAATTGAAATCTTCGAGAAAGAATCTTTGTGAAAGAATTTGGAATGTGTTACTTAAGAAAATTGATACTTGACGGGATTGGCTTACTCGAAATAGAATTTAAAGAACAGTTGCTGACGTAAACAGATGCCACTTCTCAGAAACCTATCAGGATCGAGATACCTACACTACGTCACTTGCAGGAATCCCATTCAATGGTTAGAATGGGTAAAACTTTTGATTCAGGTGCTTTGGATCACGGTCAAATAATAGGCGTGCATCACTTGGGCCACTCAACTTCCAAAAGCGAAGGAGAACTAGGATTTTCGAAGTAGATAGAATGGCTAAACTTTAGTAAGAATATACTAAGGATTCACGAATGGTAAAAAAAAAATTCAGCGATCTGGAAAAGTGCAAAGGATAATTAGCATTGAACAAGCTTGGCGTCAGACAATTCCATCGTATTGCATGTAGCCAGTAAAGTCAAACATTAGCTATAGAGCCACGATGGCTCAGGGGATAGAGCGTTCACCTTCCAATGAGGTCAACCGGGTTTGAATTCTGTGTGTGGCTGGTCGATACGAATTCCGCATCAGGCCTACACCGACCAAAACTCTGAAGTGAAATATCCTCAGTGGTAGACGGATCATGGGTTAGAGTTCCCTTGCCGTCAGACTAACCTTGTGAGGTTTTCGTGGTCGCCCTCTCCTTGTAACGCAAATGCTGGCTAGTTCTATCAAAAAGTCCTCCTCGAAGGCAAATTTCTTCCAATACTTGATCCAGGAGCCCCCTTGTCTTCTGGTTTGGGTTCAAAATTACAAGGTTACGTGGTTAAACATTAGTATTTGTAAACCAAAAAATTGGGTCTGCTTTTTAATGACGGTTATTAAAGAAAGAAACATTAGCTATACCGGAAACAATTCTTCTCTCGGCTGAGGCCAACTGCAGTGCTGAATTAAAATAGTAACAGTGGTAGACGTATCATGAATTAGAATTCCCTTGCAATCGGGTTAACCGTTGGAGTTTTCCGTTTCTTTCTTCTACATATAACTCAAATGTGGGTTAGTTCCACCAAAAAATTTTCCACGATGACTTGTCTGTCTCAATTCTTGATTCAGAAGTTCCCTAGTCTTCAAGGTTAGGTTCAAAATTACAATGTCACGTAGTTGAACATTGTCGTAAACTCAGAATTTAGTCGGTTGTTCAACGTCGGTTATAAAAGGAAATAAAAACGTTAGCTTAAATTGCCACTCATGAATTAACAACATACATAATACACTCACTACAGCGCCCCCATGTGTGCATAACCGTAGTACAAAGCTACTATCATTAAAGATTATTCTACGCTATATTCACAATTTCCATAGCATTATCTCTCCTTAATTCAATGGCACTTTAGTGTATTTGAATTCGATGGCACTTTAGTGTATTTGAATTAATTTGTCAGGTGAAATTATAAATTTAAAGATATTAACTTTAGATAACAATTTAAATTTCAGCCTGGTTTTTATGGAGTGCTGCCAACGCTGCATTTGTCTCAAATATCAAAACGTCGGATGGATTAGAAATTGGCTCACACCATAATATGATGCAAAACTCAACGAAAAATGTCACTAATGAATCCAGGGCTTTTGATGATAGTTCTCGAAAACAAAACAGCGACAATATATTCAGAAACCAAATATTCGACAAATTTGAAACTAAACTTTCAAAAGAACGAATCTCCACGGAGACGGTCAGTATAAGAGTTCAAAATCTAGTTAAAACAACGATTGAACCTTATCATGACTTAATAAATAATAAGGAACAGGTCTTAAATCAAGATGGTATGAAATTAAACTTAAAGAAGATTAACGATGATGAAAAAACAAGTAGTCAAAGAAAAGAGGATAAAAATGAATCACTCAAGAGATTAAATTTTCAAAAACCAGATGGGGATATTGAAAGGACTGATGCAAAAGAGGATGACAAAAAGCATTTATTAGATGCACAAGAGACTGATCAAGCAGATTTTGAAAAAGACCTTTACGAAACAGTTTTCAGAGAGGTTGGAAGCGAAAAGAATGCAAAATCAAAATTATTTAGTGAAGAAATTGAACTGATGAACTCTTCTTCGGAAGAGGATTCAGATGAGATCTGGGATGAGCTCTTGCAAAACATAGATCTGAATAGAGACAACGTTTCCATGTATTCAGACATCCACATTGAACCTCCTATTTTAGTAGATGATGCATCATATGGTAAGTATAGTTTTCTTTGTTAAAAGGAAATAAATTCTACAGGATGATCTCAAAACAGTGTTTTAAGTCATATACTCATATCAATATTCAGATATCTGGATTAACCCTAGTATTTTAGTAGAGGATGCATCATATGGTAAATAGAATTTCTTTGTTCATAAAATTAAATAGAAGATTACAAAATAATGTTTAAAGTCATTATATACCGATATCCATACATTCAGGTATCCAAATTAATCGTACTATTTTAGTAGATGATGCATCATATGGTAAATAAAGTTTTTTTTGTGAAAAAGATTAAATTCTACAGGATGATCTCAAAATATTGTTAATAGTCTTTATTATTGACCAAAAGTAGGTAATAAATTACTTGCAATAACTAAAAAAAACTAGCAATAGCTTAAATCTAAATTTGTAACAAATTAAATATTATTTGCAATCCCTGTAAAAGTAATCATTTTCTCTCAGTCATGATTACACAGAATCATAATGTTTGACCACGATTGCAATCATGACCAAGAAATTGTAAGATTGATATTATAGTCCTGATTACAGGTAATCATGATCTACGATTACGAGTAATTGCAACTGTAAGCTATATCAACATATGATTGCATACAATCTTGATTAAAAATTATAAGGAATCACAAATTACTATTCAAAAATTGTCGTAATTACTTTTCATTCTGATGCATAATTTGCGAATTTAATTATTTTTTTTTTCGGTATAATGTAAAATTATTTCTTAGATTTAGGTCGAAATAAATTGTTTTCAACAAAAATTTTAATAATCTTATATTCCAAAGAAACAGTACTGTATCGGGTGCCTGAAGACGAGAAAAATAAGAAATCTTAACAATTAATAACGTGACGTAATTGCGATTAGAGATAACACCATAATCAACACTATCCTGATTGATAGTTAAAATGAATCATAAATTACGCATTTTAGTCCGGCAGTGGACTAGTCGTTAAGACACGTCTCCCAGCAGATCACCGAAGTCAAGCATCACTGGCTACTGTCAGTGTGCGGGTGGGTGACCACTTGGATCAGTCTACGTAGAGTCCGAGGGTGTGCGGTATTGGTCCTCGTTAAACTGTTCTACCGTAAAGTGCTCGACTTGGAGTGCAGGTCATAGGGCTACCAAAGCGGGGGTGCCATCCCCTTTGCAGATGATCAAAATTGTGATGGCATGTCTGCGGATCATCCTCAGGGATGTTTCCCAGACCGTCGCCAATAGCCCATTGAGCAGCTCTAGTGCGACGTAAATGAACTACAACAACAATTACGCATTTTAATGTTTCTGTTTCCTTTGATGCAATATAAAACTAACTAATAGTTTTAAGTTGAAATAAGTTGCTGTCGTCAAAAATTTTAGTGTTCTGAAATCCCAAAGGAATAATATTGTACTGCGTACCGGACTTACAAGAACTTATAGTTACAATTTTTAGAGATCACCATAAGCCACGATTATAATGTAACTAATTACATGTTATTTGATGCACATAAGTTGCTTATTTAATACAATTATATTTGTATTTCATTCAATATCACACACAATGTATCATATTTCATCCTTCTTAAAGACAAAAGTGAAAAGTAAAGTGAATTTATTACCAAACGATTCGTAAGGAATTCTAAAATTTTAAATATAATTTTGCTGTTGATACTCCCTGTTAAAAGAATTGTGTGATCCATTTTAACATTTTATTAACCATATTTATAAAATGTTAAAATAACTGATATCAAATATGATAGTTTTGATGATGATGTAACCTAATTGAGAATTATTTGATCAATTTTAAATTTGTCATAACTACCTACATTTAAAAAAAATGCTACGACAATTATTATCAAATGTATTTGAGCTGTTGAGAAATTCTTTAGGAAAGAGTTATTTGATACATTTTAAACTATTAGGGGAGCGGAAAGTAACGTCGTTTCGGTGCATTAAATATTCCTTAATCTTAAGAACCAATTCAGGTTTTTCGATCCGTTTCGATTCATTTTCGATTCGGCATTGAGAGGTCGTTGCTAACAAGGGTGAATGCGTTATTGATTAAAAAGGAAATCTTGAAAATAAATATCAAATGCACCCGAAACGATATTACTTTCTGGTCTCTCTAATACTATCCCTTATTACACATGCTGGTAGAGAATTACAGTTAAATATTGTAATTTTAGTTAAATATTGTTCATCCTTATCATATTCAATAAATATTAAAATAATTAATGGTAAATTGGGAATTTTTTCTGCCGAAGCACCCTAGTAGTAAGTTATTTGATCCATTTTAGTCGTCTCTGGATTAACCACATTTAACAAACATTGAAGTATCAGGAATAAAATATTGTTTTTGTTTTGTTTTTTTCTTTAGATGATGCAAAGGAAGATGTCTCTATACGTAACATTTTAAAACGGGAATCTTTATTAAGTTGGAGTATAGATTCAAAATCGAACGATTATGATTCAACAGCTCCCACCGCAAGTACTAATAAACGTCCTATCGAATCTCAAGATCAACCTCTAAGTCGAGATCCGACTGAGCGGCCACCACAACCATCTGAGCCATCATCCTCACCCAAATCCCCAGAAGTTTTACCAAAAACAATGCAATCTAACACTGTCCACAGCCATATGCTCAACAGGTTAGGTAAACGTCGTCTTCCTAATGCTCAAAGGCCTAGCAAAGAAAGACCAAGATTAGCACCACCAAGCTCGGAAGACCAAGCAAGCTCAGAAGCACAGAGCTCGGAACAATCAATGTCAGAAGAGGTTTCAATGCCAACAAGCTCGACCATTTGCAAACCTCCTTCGCATTTGATACACTCCGATATACAGTGTACTGAAACTAATAGCGAAACGTAAGTGTTATTTTTATCATTCCATAGATCAATATCATTTTTAAATACAACTAAATTATTTTCACTGTACACATAGATCTCATAATTGCTGTGATTTCAAAGAGACAACTTAAAAATCCATCCATCTCTGGCCTTAAACGGGTGCAATGTTCCTAAAAACTTGATGCCCCCAACTCCTGCACAGAAAGTGAAAGTTTATCAGCGATATTTTATTTTATAATAAACGCTGAACATCTGACCCAATTTTTAAATTTAGGACTACCAATGCTCAATTCCGTAGCTTTGTATTTTTGAACCGAAATTAGAAGACAAGAGAGCTTCTGGATAAAGTATTGGGGGGAAATTTGCTTTCGTGGAAGACTTTTATGATGGAAGTAACCCGTCTTTTCTTTACACGGAGAGAAAAACCACAAAAACCTTTTACGATTTGCCTGACGGCAAGGGGACTCTAACCCATGATATGTCTACCATCAAGGATTTTTTTCGTCAGTTTTGTGGTCGATACAAGCCGGGGGTGCAATTCATATCGACCAATCATCGCTGGGATTTAAATCCGTTCTCTGTATTCTACGTTTTGAGAGTTCCGATTATGTAGAAAAAAGTGCTCGATTGAAAAATTTGCTTTCTATAATCGATATAAAAACCGATAAAAATGCTTAGTTAGTATGCATAGTTTTAAAGCTAATAGGTGTTATACATATTTTCACATTTCGCAAAACAAAGTGAAAATCTACATACAATACGCTACTACTAAGGAGAAACTTTATGATTGTTAAAGTGTCTTATAAAATCAAACTGAAATCTACACACAATTTGCTACTGCTAAGGGGAAACATGATTGCTAAAATGTTTTATAAAATCAAAGTGAAATAAAAAAAAAAACAATACGCTATTGCTAAAGGGGAACATGAAAATCAAAGTGAAATCTACACACTGCACGCTACTAAGGGGAAACGTGATTGTTAATGGTTCTGTTTAGGAGTTTATTGCATATTCTTTAACGTTTAAATGTTTTTACAACCTCAATGATTAACGTGGATGGTGTAGTTACGTCACTGAATTCGTATTGCTGAAGTCCGTCATCATTTTGTTTATAGTTGTGGTTTTAAAAAAAGTATTTTTATAAAATTAAATGATATAAAATCAACGGTAAGAGAAATTAGGAAAAAGGTATGCCATATAAAATAAAGTTAATGGGGAAAAAGTAGTGATACGTTTAGGGAAACCGTAAAAAAGCGCTATTATTGACGCCGATGATACTCAAATAATTTTGGTAATTAGTATTTGCATTACGGTTATTGGATTAATTGGTACGGAATGTACTAATGTAGAGACTACTACAGTGTTGTGGTAATAGGTTGTAAGAACAGATTGCTTGATTGAAGAAATTTATGACTATCATGCTTGGTTTCAATCAAACAAGGATATTGATTTCAATTTATTTTTATTTCAATGGTACTACTTCTAAAAAGTTTTTTTTGCTTAATCTAATAATGTAAAGCCACCAGAAGGAGGAAAAAAATTAAAATATTTTAGCTTTATTCATTTTCTCGGTGTACGTCTTACAGTTTGAGTATAATTTTATAGTGTTGATTACAGCTGTGGCGTTGGTGTGCGAAACATTAGAATCCAACTCCTACTCTGGATTTTTCCGAGAGCTCTACTCCAACTTTGACTAATACCTCCGAATCCCGGAAAGGATTAATTACTACGATACTATCTTTTATCAACTTTTTTGCAACAAATTTCTATGTAATTGATAATTAAATTGCTAATCTAAAACTAAAAAGCTTGTATTTTTGATTATTTTCTCTATCTACTCTACTAATACTAACAGAGATCATTAGTTTTATAAAAGTTCTTATCTATAATTAGAAGCAATACAAATACATCTGACCCTAAATCGATTTTTTATCACCTGCACAAAATTTAAATTTACAAAGAGGAGAAAATATTTGAAAAATATGCATTTTTTTTAATATTTCTTCTATTTTTTTTAAGGCAAAACGAATTTTCTCCTCTTTTAGCAATTTATTTTAAAGCATCTTGAATCCTATAACGAAAATATATGAAACTAAATATTTGGTGAAACTTGTAAGAATCGAGTTAATACAGTCTTAGCTAATTTTCCAGGAATTATGCTCATTTTATCTTAAAATGTTTGTCTGGCTTTCTTGCAAAATTTTTAAAGAGAGCAGATTAAAACTCGGTGATTTTTGAGTAACAATAATAACGTTCAATAAACCGAAGAATATTAGTATACTTTCTTTAAAAATTTCATATGACAAGTTTTGTTTTAAAAGTTTGAATTACTCGTAGAAAGCGTTTGAGATTTGTTTTATATAATTTTGTGTGATACAACAGAAAAATTGAAACAAAATGTATCCCAGAAATCCGCCAGAAATGTATCCCAGATTTCTGTAAATGGAGTAGTAATGTTTTTAAATCCCTTTTCTGCGTTGAAAATTCTACAAAATTATTTTAGAAGTGACAGAGGACATTTGCTTTGAATGAATGTTAGAGAAAAAGTAAATTAGCAAAAGAAGTGTTTTTTTAAGTATATCACTGTACTTGATGGTAAAAGTGTGAATGAAATAATGAAGGAAATTTTATTTGCATTGCAGTGTATGCGAACAACAATGCGTGCATGGTCATTCGACAAACGAAGGAATTAAAAGGACTCATAGATGTAATAAAGCAGAACATATTTGGAGACCTTCCAGGCTGGTTTCTGACTGCAAACGTCAGTATGATTTATTAATATTAATTAAATTTTATTTAATTAAGTCTATTACATTAATTAATTACGCAAATTATTTAATTAAAGAGCTAATAAATTAATATGATTAATTAATTAATTGAATTAAATAAATAATATTAAATTAAACTAATTAAATTAACTGAATTAATTAAATTAAATTAATTAAATTAATTAAATTAAATTAATTAAATTAAATTAATTAAATTAAATTAATTAAATTAAATTAATTAAATTAAATTAATTAAATTAAAACTCTCCTTTTATTTGAGTTAACTCCCAAATGTAGATNCCCCGGATCACATTCTTAATTGAATTAAATAAATAATATTAAATTAAACTAATTAAATTAACTGAATTAATTAAATGAAATTAATTAAATTAATAAAATTAAATTAATTAAATCAATAAAATTAATTAGATTAATTAAATTAATTAAATTCAATTAAAATAAATTAAATTAAATTTAAAAAACGATTGAAATTAATAATGTCATGAAGTACGGAAGTATGGAGGAGATTTAGGTGTTCTTTTTTATCAGATTGAGGTCAACATTTGGATAACAAAATTTCACCATCAGCTACAATTTAATTAAAGTTTAGTTAACTAAAATTGTTGCAATGGGGCTGATCTCTAGAAACCAAAGAGATTGATTTTTAACTTCAGTGAAAACCCACCTTGAGCTTTCCCATTGTCCAGCGACACGTTTTTATGCCACTGTTGGGAATCTTTTCCAGTTTGGCAACTTCCTGTACCTTTTTCTATTTTGCTAATAAATACTAACTTTTTAGAGAGATTCTTTCTAACTTTTTAGAGATATTTTGCACTTTCATTTTACATCACATGATTACTTACGTAGGTTCTGTGCAAGTTCTGTAGAGAACTGAGACTGTTTTGTGGTAATTGTGCTGCGTAGAATCAAAAAACAACTTTAACGTACTTTCAAAATCTCTCCATTATTTGTAATTAACAAGAGTGTTTACGCGTCTCTTTTCTCTCGATTATTTTATGTAATTTCATTTTTTTAATGAATTATTTTTTTTCTTATCCTTTTTTTTAACTGATCCTTAATATTTCGCACACTGATGATATTCATATATTTTCAGAAAGAATCACGCGGGTGTTGTGATGTAAGTAAGAAAATACAAATAATTTTTGATGAAAAAGAAAATAATAAGATAAAGTGAATAAAATAATCTCTTAAATGAATTCAAGTTTCAAACCTGAACTTGATCATAATAACTAAATTACTGACAGGGTTCAGCTTTGAAAGGGTTAAAGATGATTATTTTTTTATCATTAAAATAAAGATACTATTTTAATGATTATTAACATTAGAATAAACGACGGGAAGTTCTCATTAAATACTTTGGGCTTGAAAGTGTTAATAAAGTTAATCAAAGTAAAAGTAAAAAAAATATATAAAATTTTTGATGAAAAATAAAATAAAAATGTAAAGTAAATTAAAGAATGTCTCTAATAAATTCAAGTGTCAAACCTGAATTTGTACATAACAGTTAAACTACTGATATGGTTCAGCTTTGAAAGCATTCAAAATAATGCGTATTATTAAAATAACCAATGAAAGGTTCTTATTAAATACTATGGGCTTGAAAATGTTAAAAAAGTTAAGCTGCTTACTTTAGCTGTCATCAAGTAATAGTTTTACTTTTTATTTTTAGCTTATGTTGATTGCACGATTACCCTAAAATCTGGTGGACATAAACGCTGCTATGGCAATTATAAAAATCAAGGACCATGGTGTTATTTATCTTGTGATTCATATGAAGGTAAAAAACGAGTAAAAAGTGCCTGGTATCAATGCAACATTAATGGTTCATGGGATCCACCTCTGCCACGTTGTGCAATACCGGGGACAAGTAAGTTTTTGAAATATGTATACAGCAGATATTGAAAAATGCGTACCTTGTCACGAAATTGAAAAACAACGTAAATGCTTCAGGATATATTTCGAGAAAAGCGACTTGACAACTTTTTTGTTGGTGCTAAACTTAACGCTAAAATAGAATTTCAGATTATTGATAAAAAAAGTGATTTTTTAAATTCTTTTTCAATATATACATCTTGTCATTGCCATGCAGTAATGACAAATATATAAAAATCTAAATTTTGTATTTTTTGTCACTTATGCTGATTTTTCTATTGTTACAAAATCAATGAAATTTCTTTTCACGAGTTGGCAACGAAGAGCTAGAACAAACTTGAGCTATAAATAATTTAATAATTGTAATCATGAATTATAAAAAAAAATGTGCAATAATTTTTGTTTTAACTGTGCTTATGTATTTAGGTGAGTTACACAAAAAATTATCGCTTATTTTGCTTTTAACAATGTAAATTTCAATGATACTGTCGAAGAGCAGGAAAAAATTCGGTTACGTGTAGATCATCCTAGGACCAGATCTGCGCTTCTTCTGCATCTCCGAGTTAACTCCGAAATTAAGAATGTCGGGAAATTTTTATAAATATTTTGTATAATCGACTTATACGTTACTGATATTGAATGACGTAATTCAAGGTATATGAGATTTATGATGAATGTAAACAGTAATTTAGTCAATGACACCGGATTTTGGTCTTTTTTCTATCTACCTCGTTTAATCCGACTACCTCTTAATACGATATATTTCGCCACTATGAATAAATGGCAGCAATAAAAGAAAATGCTGGATCATGGTTTCGACTAACTGCCTTGTTTAATCTAACTCTCTCCTACTACGATATATTTCGCCGCTATATATAAATGGCAGCAATAATAAACAGCCGGGTCACGATTTTATCTACTTACCTCGTTTAATTCCTACTTGAAGGCTTGCACGGCAATGGAAAATCGTGTTTGCTGCTATGGATACCGGCGCACGTGAATATTGAGGGAAACGAGTGTGCGGATTCCTTGGCTAAGGAAAGCAGAGGTGCCGACCAACCTTGCACCACCATCACACTTGCAGATGTAAATGCAGCTGCAAGACACAGACTTCTGCCCTATTCCTTCAGGAAACCCCTCATTACTTTGATTGTACCAGAATCTTAACATCAACAATTACAAGACTAAGAGCAAACCGCTTCAAAGGGATGAAAATTCTTCCCGACAAAATAAGAACTTAACTTCACCGATAACTTCACCGGTGTTCTTCACCGATGTTCAACTTACCCCGGATCACATTCTCGAGTGCCCAGTCCTTACCCCATATGTTTTACAACTCGGTATGGTGCCACTGGCTTCAGAACTTCGTGAGATCCTCTACAGTAACGATGTATTGAAGCTAGCGGATGCAGTTTTGAAGGCACACGAGGCCATTTAATTGTCCATGGACACGATATCTCGTTTAATCTGACTCTCCCACCCTATAGATTTCGCCACTATACATAATTTTCAGCAATAAAAAAATATTTCACGATTTTACATACCTACCTCGCTCAATGTGTCTCTCCCATACTACGATATATTTCACCACTATGCGTAAATGACAGTAATAATAATAAAAAAAAAAGCCGGATCACAGTTTTATCTACCTACCTTGTTTAAGTTGACTCTCTCCTACTACGATATATTTTGCCACTATACATAAAGGGAAGTAATAAATAAATGCCGGGTCACGGTTTTATCTCTCCCCCAGGTTTTATCCGGCTTTCTACTACTACGATATAATATTTCCACATTATAGTATAGTTCGAGTTAATAATCTTGTTGAAAGATAAGGCAACTAATAAATACAGATCCCATTGCTATAACTGATAATTATTATGTCGAATATTTAATGAGAAAAATTTTTTCAAATCCTTTAGTTATATTGCTTGAAAAATTTAAAAATGCTCTCTGGGGAAAAACAAAGAAAAGTAAACCTGGTTCACATATTAGCATGTGCTACTCTCAAGCTTTTTTACTGCAACTCTTTTAACTACTTTAGTCTTCTTTTATTTGCCCAGTTTACAATACAATTTTTTTATCCTTTAAAGACACAGTAAAATGATTTACATATTTGGAAACTAAGAAAAATGTCACTGCATTTTGATATATCACTCTCAAATATTCGATATTTATTTTAACGATGGGTCAGTTCCGTGACATGGAGCTTATAGAGCTAGCTACAAATTCTTTCAACTTTTGAAAAGTAAACAATCGTAGGAAAGTCGACTTCTCGAATGATTCAGTTCATGGTTTTCACGTGACATCGGTATTCTTTATTTAATTATAATTCTTTTATAAATATTTCACATAATTCTATAAGAAAAGCAAACAGCAATAAAAATATTAATATCTTTAATAATAATAAAAAAATGCAATTCACAATATTTAGAAATTTAGGGAATATTAATATAGATCAATTTGCTTAAAATGCACCAACCAAATTCTCAATTTCTAATAACATATTTAATACGAATTCTTATTTTTATATAATTCTGTTCTGTTGTTAAGAAAAACAGTCTGTATTAGAATGAAAAGTTTGTTTTTAAAACAAAACCATTTGCTTATAACAAAAGTAGAAGGATAGAATATCTCCACTCTTCTCTTAAGTTTAAAACCGATGAAATTTTTTTTGTCTCTTTACGAACGGTATCGTCAGAACATCATGGAGCGAGCAGCAAAGACTCTGAATCGGGAAACTGACCCATTATTTTATCATTTTTAATTTTCTTTTCCTTCACTAATCGGAGTTGGGAGCTGTAAGAGTCCTAAAAATATCCTGCTTATTCAAGTATTACTAGAAAAAAAAACAGTACAACGAGACCAAGAAAAAAAATTAAAATAAGCAGACAAATTTTTGGAACGTCTGGGTGTTATTATTATTTTTAATTATTTTTGTTTTTTTTTATTTTAAGGTGCGTACTAACACGTTACGGGAATTAGAGATGATATAAGCTTTGTTGATATTTTGAATAAATGTTTTTTTTTATATAAATAGTCTCTTCAGCATAGAACTCGATATATCATCGATAACATTTGTAATTGATGAGATAATTGCTACTATGGAATCAATTACTTATAATATCGATCGCAGGTAAGTACGCTTGTAAATAATCACGATATCTGATTACATGTGGTCATGATTCCTTGTAATCACAATAGGAAACTTCAGTCACTCCTTGTAATCACAAATAAAGCTGCCGAATTTAAAAATAATAAAAGTCTTTGCAAAACCACAAGAGAAGGCTGTAAATAGGCAGCAGTTCCTTTGGTAAGCTAATGGGTAGCTTTTTGTTTACTTTTTTAAAATCGTAAATATATGATAATGATAGTGAAACAACTTTGAACGATTAACTAGATAAATTACTGACAATTAAAGTCATAATGGGCCAGTGACAGTTACATTTTAATTTGCTTCATGCATGTCAACAAAATATATTTGGTTTCATGGTTTAAAACCGAATACTTATGAGCCGTTATATTTGAAAGTTGAATAAGTCTATTTGAAGCTGCAAAGTAGTCAATTTTGTTTTTACAGTTTTAAAAATCATTCCCGGATTTTGATGTTTCATCAAATTATAATCAAATAATGCTCAGAACATCACCCAAATTGATTATCCTTTGCCAATACTTTTAAATTCTTTCAAACTCTTACACTTAAAAGTCTCGGATTTATACCATTTTTCCAAATAGACTTATTCCAGTTCTAAAAACAACGGCTCTTACATAATCCAATTTTAAGGTTTTTAACTAAAATTTTTATTATTTTTAGGGGCCAGATTGGTAAAAAGGCAACATCTTGTTTTAAAATTATTCACTTTTAAAAATAACGACACTTATCATATCGAAACTTATGGCTTTTGACCTAAATTTGCATTATTTTTAGGGGCCAGATTGGTGAACAGACCACATCTTGTTTTAAAATTATTCACTTCTAAAAATAACGATACTTATCGAAACTTATGGCTTTTGACCTAAATTTGTATTATTTTTAGGGGCCAGATTGGTGAAAAGACCACGCATTGCACATACAGATGATGGAAATAGGCATAATCGCAAACCGCCGCATGGAAGACTACGAAAAAAACGTTATGTAGCTGAAAAGGAATCGGAAAATGAAAAGAACAGCGAATCTGAAGAGAAAAGTAATGATGAAGCTCAAAAGGAAAATGAAGACATCTTTATCTAATTGGTCAACACAATTGAGCAAATTGTATTTGATCGTAATTAATTACTTGTAAACCTGACTAAAAATAATTTTAATTTACGATTGCAGTTGTTACTGTCAATATCAAAAATCATAATTTAGGAATAGTATTTTAATCACAATAACATTTATTTGTAAGGAGCGATAATAAGTAGCTATGGTAAATGACTACAAGTGGTTGATTACTTCTAATCAATTACTTTTTTCTCCACTTTGAGGTTTACCATTGTAATGCAATATTTTGTTTCATCTATGCACTTGCCTCATAACGATTTAATAGTTGTATTGTTAAATTTTCTTTTAACTACTAGTAATTTCCATATCCAAACTCTTTATTTTTAAATTAGAAAAAGTGCTATTAATAAAGAAAAGTATGTGAAGTTTTTGTTGTTGTTTTATGTTATTTTTATGGGTTAAATAATTTTATTTCAAATTCTTTTGAATAATAATACTTTTGGCAATTAATTTACTTACGATTTGAAATTTCACTAGAAGTAAGGAGGTTGAACTGCATGGTTCGTTGTTTTTTGTTCAAGAAACCAAATAATTCATTCTTTGGAAGGTTCAAAATTAGTTACAAAACTCATTAACAGAGGGCACCACAGAATAGTGGGCACTATTGTGCAATGTTATCAAAATAGCCACTATTTGTAACAAAAATGTTGCACACAGTCTAAGCAAGAATTTAAAAAAAAATATTATTTTCAAAAAGTTATAATAAAATTGGGGATTATAGTATATTATCAGTATCTTTCATAGTCCTTTTGCCATGAAAAATAAAAAAGCCATAGTTCAACTGCCCTACACTTGAGGAAAAACTATAATTATCCTTTATATATATACCATCTCGCAGTAAAGAATTCTCTGTACTTTAGAACAGAAAAAGAACTTAAATATTTCAACTTTTTTAAAAACCTTTCAACCTTTGCGTATATTTATGAGCACAGATAATGCAACATTATGGTAAAATTTTAAGTGTTAAACAATCTGATCGCAAACGCTTTTTATTGTCACAAAACTACAGTTGCTTTTTTCATATTAGTTTTGCGCCATTTTTAGAATTAGCTTAGAGGGCGGTGGCTAAATGCAGGCTAAACTTGATCCTTAAGTCATAAATAATTGTTACAAACTCACAGTAGATATTGAAACAAATATTTTTTAAAATATCTTTTAATATCATCGACAACAGAGTCTTCTAAAAACAATTTTTATCTAAATAAGCAAAGAATTCCACTCGTTTGATATATTTTAATGATAGATGGCTTAAAAAAAGCAAAATTGTTGACCGAAAAAAAGGAATTCCGGGGTTAAAATTTGTATATCTATTGTTATAAATTCGGTGAAATTATTTATTTATTTCCAACCATAACTGTTTCCCTGTTTTAAAATTTTGGAAACCGTTAGTCTAATTTAAAACATTTAGTATATACACCGAAAAGCCATTACATTATGACCACCCTCCATCTATAACAATGGGCTTGCCCAGGTTTTCATGGTTTCTCGCCCAGGAATAATGTTTTCATGGGGCACATTAGGACCCATAATCCTCATAGAACAATCCCTGACATCTGTAAGCTACTTGAACACAGTTGCAGACCAGGTTCACCCATTCATGGCAACAGTTTTTCCTGCGAGGGATGGTGTTTACCAACAGGATAATACACCGTGTCATAAGGGTCGAATCGTTATGGATTGGTTCGAGGAACATTTCAGTGACTTTCAAGTCATGTTTTGGCCCCCAAATTCACCTGACCTTAATCCAATAGAGCATTTGTGGTCCTACTTGGAAAACCAAATTCGTGCTGCCACGCTATGAGAGGGAATCGCAGGACCAGTTGGTAAGCGCTTGGTACCAGATACCTCAGACTACCTATCAGCACCTTGTGGAATCAATGCCACAGCGGGTGCTAGCAATTTTAAGGGCTAAAGGTGGTCCTACATGTTATTAGCAGGGTGGTCATAATGTAATGGCTCTTCGATGTATATCATAGCCCGATTTGAGTTGCTGAAAAAAATTCCAAAGAAATGAATGTACTGTAATTCGTGTTGGTCAAACTGCAGAAAATGTGACTTACAAATAATTGTGTAGAGGTACTGGCAACAATGTAATTCATTAAATTGTTAAAAATGCTCCGTAATCCTTTTTAATATATACTTCGAAAGTTCTTTCTGAAAATAAAATTAAAAAATCACTTTAGTTAATTAATGGTTAAGCGAGGGGGGAAATTATTTTTTAAAAAACCTAGTAAATCATTAACGAAGAATTAAAAGCATCAAACTATGTTTCTCTGAAGAGGAAAATAAAATTATGATTGGAAATAAAATTGAACTTCATCCGGCGGTTTTCACATTTATGCATTTACTTTCTAAAATATTAACAATTTGTGTATTTTTTCGACATTTAATAAATGTAAAACTGTTCTGGTTGACGGGGAAAAACACAGGAAGACAGATAGCGCGAAAAAACAAAAACAAAAAACGATTCTTTATTTTAGTATTTTACGGTAGACAGAAAAATCTCATCTAAATCTGCTTGCTTCATTTTTTACAATAATGATTACTTGAAGAAAATAGTTGACCCAAGGTCAGGAAAACTGAAATGGGCATAGTGGGATTTGGCCCTCGATGGGCTGTAGCGCCACAGAGTTTAGTTTAGTTTCTCAGTTGGAAGAAATCCCTAATTATGTAATATCGCGTAATAAAGAGGGAAAAATCATAAAAAACTGAATGACTTTCATAGTAGATTTCATACTGCTTGAAGGAATAATATTCAGTGATGGATATTTCCAAGAAACATGGGCCAACTTGATCTAAGTATAAACTATTTAACAGAAAGTAGATTATAATTGAAGGGAAGAAAGTTTATAATACTAATGATGGAAAAAATGTTCTGTTTGGAATTGATATTAATACAAAGATTTTAAACAATGAGTAAATTTAAAAATACTTTTTAATGCAACAAATATTTTGAAGATGCTGATTTACGGAACATTCTGTATAAGTTTGCTTTAAAAATAGCTCTAATGCTTCTACGACGGAAATACATCTTTGATTTGCAGTTAGATATATAGATGGTGCTAAATCTTTTTTGAAGTTTTGAGTATCGAAATAATTTTTTGTGAAGCAATAAAATAGCAGCTGGAATTATCATTAAATTGATTTTGCTGCTTTAAGTTCACTCTAATATTTATTGAAACAATAACAAAAAAAATTAAAAGATAAAATAGACATTCCCTTTTAACTCATACTTTATTTAGTGAATAGCTAAAGTATACTGTCTTTGTCCAAGTTAGTAAACATGACAACAAACATCGACAGCTCTGAACAGTGCATATCTAAAGTATACTGCTTGTGCCCAAGTTAGTAAACTTGACAATAAGCATGGATAGTCCTTAATAGTGCATATCTAAAGTAGACTGCTTTTGTCCGAGATAGTAAACTTGACAATAAACATGGACAGCCCTGAATAGTGCATATCCAAAGTATACTGCTTTTGTCCGAGATAGTAAACTTGAAAATAAACATCGACAGACCTGAATATCGGTATCAAAAGTACACTGTGCAGAAAGGTAATATCGGAATATGTTAGATGTATGATATTCAACAAAGTTTATAGTAGGATTCTTAAAAATAGAAGTAATATTCATTTTTAAGGAGGAAGATAACTTAGCCGTTGGTCAACCACACGTGATATCTTTATGAATATTATATGATAAGAGTACAAGATACTCGTATTTAATTCTTTGTATTGATAAAAATAAATAAAATTATCTTTTTTGTATTTGTTTGTCTAATAAAACTTTCTTAAACAGAAAAAAATGAATTTCTCTTTGAAACATATCGTAACAGCAAGTGGTTGGTAATTTTAATTTGTTACTTAATGTTAAAATTTTGTCGGTGACTTGAGCACTTGTTGTAAAAGCGGATTTCCCGATACATGTTGCACTCGTTGTATCTAGGTTTGTTCGTATGGTTTTGTACACGGTTATAAGTTTAAAAATTACTTAAATATCACTTTTATTTAAGATTTTTTTAGAGTGGTAAGTAAATATATATATATATATATATAATTTTTGAAA
>NC_092209.1:45021559-45045618 GCF_043381705.1 Parasteatoda tepidariorum | reverse complement strand
ATATATATATATATATACTATACCCAAATTAATACAAAATAATGGAAAAAGTATAAAAAATATGTTAAACAAAAATTGGCGGTATATGGCTTTTTCATTATGAGAGAATGCATTAAAAGTTTATAGCCTGATTTTGAAGCTAGAGTCTTTTATTAATAGATTTTTCTTTTGTTGTGTTTTAATTCTTTCTTCGAATTATAAGAACAATGGATCTAGAAGTTTTTCTGGAAATTATTACTTTTCCCTTTTTATTTATTGATTTTCGATGAACTTTTACCATTATTATTTTTATTTCTTGAAGCTAGTATTTTAATGTTTTACATTAGCAAGTATATTTTTCTGAAAAACTATTTGATGTTTTAACTACTGATAACAATGAAAATTCATGAAAGATTTCGTTACTTGGCATATTTTTGTGTAATAATAAATCTACACACAGATTTTAAAAATGAGATCACTTTCACGATTGTGCAAATTTGTTAAAATACTAAAGCACACGAAATGAGAAGGCTGAGAATGTTTTTCTTAGTTCTCTTTGGTAAGTATTTAAATTGTTTATAGTTTAAAAATTATAAAATTATTTGATTCAGTTCCCTTGTTGCAAGTGGACTAGAGCCGCGGTTGCTAATGGGATAGAGCTCTCGCCTCTCATTGAGGTTCCGAAGCTCGAGTACCAGTGATGGCTGGTCGATTTGAATTTCCCTTTTTGCTCACCCTGACTACAGTGTTGATACGGTGATACGGTGATACATCATTGGTGATACGGTGATAGATGGGTCATGAGATAGAATCTACTTGCTGTCAGACTAACCACTCAAAGTTATCGTTGAATTGATTTAATTTGTATTGCATTGTCATCAGAAACAGAGCTCTAAGATTTGAAACTCAAATTAGGTGTAAGTTTGATTGACGAGAAACTCATCATGGCGATAAATAACCATGATGAGAGTGAAAAAAACATTTGATGATAGTGGACATGAATTTAATTGAGAAATGCATTGTCATCAAGCAACGAACTTCAATCGTTTCCGCGAATTTTGAAAATGGCTCGTAAAATCGATTTAAAAAGGTTTCGTATAACTGATTTAAATTTGAATTGTATTATGATCACAGAGCGAACTCTGTTGAAGATTTCAAAACTCTAGTTAGGCTGAAGTTTTAATTAACGAGAAACTTATTGCTTCGATAATATGGGGATAAATTTTGATGATAGTGGTCAGGAATTCGATTGAGACTTGATTTGTTATCAAGCAACCAGCTACAATTGAAAATGGTTGAGAGTTTAATTGTAAAATTCCATCCTCACACATAATACCTAATTAATAAAAATGTTGTTAAAATCAGCGTGTATTTAAAATTTTCATTATTGACTTTTTTCTTCTGTTAACCTTTCGCTGGTACAGTATACAAGGTACAGGCTGGTACAATATGTGAACCGCATGTAATGGTACAAATAGTATACCGCAAGCAAAGGGTTAAATGAGATGCTTCTATCTATTCAGTTAGAAAGCTGTATATTGGAGTGTTGCAGGACTCATACCAATTTCAATAATTATCAATAGAAATACAAAAGAAGACTTATCGTAGAGATACAATTTTGGCACAAAACAGAATAGTTTTGTTTATTTTATTAAGCATAATTTTAACGGATTTCAATATTTTTTAATTAAAACGTTTTTTCTATAATTTAAAAAAAATTAGAATTCTCTAAAAATGCTAGTTTAGATGCTTTTTTTCCCTTAAGCTTTTAATAGTGTGATAAATTAATGCAATACCTTTTTTTTTATATTTACCTTTTTTCATTATTATTTTGATATCTCTGTGATAAGGAACATTATGTTTTAATTGCTGTTGCCTTAAAACGATTCCACTTAATTTGAATTACATCAAATTTTCTGCAATTTTAATGAGATGTTAAATTGACCATCGTTTCCTTTCAAGTTTAACCATAGTTATGGTTGAACTTGGTATCTTATTAAGGTTCCGGCAAATTTGTGCGATATTTTGGTTCCAAGTGTTCCAAAATTTCCGGAGTGTGCGGAATGTTGGTGATTTCCATACACTCCTAGAGATTTTGAAAATTTAGCGCAAGGAAAGTATCTATTATCGAAGCAGGGTACGAGAACACACTTCAATTAGAACTTAAGCGTCATACAGACCTTTTTCAAGAAAAATATGAGTTCTAAATTAAAGAAAAATCTGAGAACAAGAGTATGGAAAAGGCCCTTAAGGAGAATGGGCTAGTTTTGTACACGATACAAAATCAGTGGATCATGTTTCGAATCGTGTCAAGTTCTAAAATTTAAACTATCGTCTGATCTCGAACGTTTTCCTTAGTTTTTAACTGACAACATAATGCTTTATATATGTTAATAATATTTTTTTACTAATATTTCAAATAGGAAAGAGAGTAGTAAGAAACACAAGCTGCAATAAAGCAGATCAAAATCTGAACTTATAATAATATTCGATTCATCATTTTCAGAGACTTAGGGAATATTTCTTTCATGAATTTATTTGGACCTGATTCGACCAATATGCCTAAATTCATCGATCTGATTCTCAATTTCCAAGATATATATTTTACATGAATTTTCTTTTCGATGAAAAAGTTGCAAGAGAAAAATGCAGTTGGCATAAGTATTTGAAAATATTAAGTAAAAGATAGTTTTTTAAACGCGTTACTTATATCTGAACTATTTGCTTACTAAAAAGAGAAAGGAGGGAACGTGTCCATAATCTTAAGATTAAAACCGATTAAATATTTTAACAGCTTTAACGTTTTGGAGCCGCTCCACTGGCCTGTTGAATAACTCGTCTAATTGATTACTGTTTGTATTCTCTGTTTAAGTTTTGAGTTACTATTTTTTGTATGGTGTTTTGATTTTAATACAAACACTTTTTTTTGTAATTTCAGCTTTAATTCAGCAGCATTCTGTTGAAAGTTTTCCTCCAGATATCCAAAATATAGACGAAACAGATAATAGTCCACGGTATAACATCTTGAAAAATTTAAATGAAGAAGTTGAGGTAAAAGCAAACTCTTTAAAAGAAGGAAACCATTCCAAATTCTCATATTTATCAAAAGATTCAAACAACACGGAGAATTTTAAAGAAAATTATAATGAGTTTAAGGATAAATCTACGATTGATGACGTAACAGGACAAGAATCAACCTATTTACTTCGAAAATCGAATTTTTCAACCACCCCTGAACCAGACATGGAAACGAACTCAACTGTAACTGAAAATTATAACAGTGATGATGGCATCTCTGATGAATTAACTGATAATCAAATGACAGCGTTAAGTGTTCATATAGATAGTTGGTTTGGTGATGAGGTAAATGATGTGATAATTCACGATAATGGGACTTCATTTACAGTTATGCCAAGTACAGTATTTGTAACAGAGGAAATACCAGAACTGGGTAGCTATGTTTCAATCTTGTTTAATTCTATATTTATTAGAATCCTGTTCTTCCAAGGTTCTAAGTTTTTTTTGTGTGAATAATATGCTATGATTTAATCTATTATGATACCGTAAAGTAAATCATGATCAGTAGGTTACATTAGGTTTATTTTTAGACTGTTCCCTCTTTCCTTAATATGAAAATGGTACGAAATGCTTGTAAAAAAAGCCACAGTTTCGTGAAAATGAAAAGCATCTGTGATCTTGATTTTTATTGTTTGAAAAGCTCTTTTAACATAACTTGAAAAGTTATTCTAACTTTGATTGTTCGGGTTAAAACAAATATACAAAAATTGTAAATTATTCATTGATTTTAATAACTTTCATTTACTCGGAAAAATTGACGAATTGGCGATCTTTTTCTTTCTTCAAAAAAGTTGAATATTATTTTTGAATATATAAGATAACCTTTGTCAAAACCTTTGTCATAATACCTTTGTCAAAAAACTTTTGTCAAAGCTTAGATAATTCCTTCCAGTATATATAGTTTGAGCCGCGATGGCGTAGGGGATAGAGCTTTCGCCTTCCAACGAGGTGAACCGGGTTCGAATCCCAGTGATGGCTGGTCGATACGAATTCCGCATCCAGCTTGCATCGACCACAGTGCTGACGCTAATATCCTCAGTGGTAGACGGAATTTGGGTAAGGGCATTGTCTAGTAAACATAGGTGGAAGGATACACCAGAATTTTCAATATCTGATTCCGGTTTTAAAACTTGCTTTTGTTTAAGCCATGGCGTACTAATATTTGAGTATATATATATATATATATATATATACCGATGCTTTTTTCTAAGTTAAAGGTGAAATCTATCGAACAACTTCAAAACAATAATTTCTAAAATTTACTTAATTTGCACTTATTTATATCTAAGAGGAACAGTTTTACATTACTGAAACTTCTTTAATTCACAAAATGAATGGTGGATAAATTTTCGAATATGAATGAAAAAAAGGATTTTTTCGAACTACTCTTTCCAAACTTAATATTTTACTTTAATTTTATAAAATATTAACTTAATATTTCTACAAATATAATACTGATAATATAACAGATTTTTTTAGTAACTATTAAACTGTTTTTTATTATTAAGAAATAAAAAAAATATATTTTTGCTTGTGAAAATGCAAAAAGTACATAAAGAGAAATACACAAAATACATAAAGTGAAAAAGTGCATAAAGGGGAAATCGTTGTCCCATCTATTTCAAAGGGTTAAGTAATAAAGAAATTAATAAACAAACATAAATTTTACAACCAAATTGTTCATTTGGTTTTACAGCATTGAAAATCGTTTCAAAAATTCCTTTTTAATTATTTCTGATCTCTAAAATTTGAAAATAATTTTTTCTTAGAAAACGATAATGATGCCAGTATCATACCAAATTCTTTTGAGAATGAGAGTTATAATTCTGGTTCAGTAGTAAGTGATGTAGGTTCTATGAAACTTGAAAAAAGAAGCACAAATAAAAGGTCCTTGAGAAAAAAACGCCCCAAAAGAGATGAGGAAAGCCCAATTGATGAAAAAAAATGTCGAGTTCCAAGGTTCATGAAATATTCACATCTGGATTGCACAATTTATTCATCTGAAGTGTAAGTAAGCATTTCCATATTTATTTACAAAGTAAATGTTTAAAAATGTTAAGATTCTCTATTTACTCTCGTTTATACTTTATTTTTATTATTATTTTCTTTACTCTATATTACTCTCTTTCAGTCAAAATCACATTTATTACGTTTCGATATTTTGTTTTTTCTTCACTTAAATGTTAATTTGCGACTCTCATCCTTATTTGGGTTTAATTTTTAGAATGATTTAAAAAATATGAAATAAGGATAGTCATTACAGAACACCCTGTGTTTCTGAAAGTTAATTTGAAACTCATTACTTGGAGGTAAAAACATAAAACCACCATTAAATAAATAATCCCAAGAAACTGAAGTCATAAGACATTACTCGATTGAAAAACTTCATTAGCACCAAAAATATACAGATTGGATATTACAGTTGACATGTTTCAAGCGCTCGAAAATTGGCATCCATTTTCAAGACTTGTCAGACGTGAATGAGAAGAAATAAAAGTGATTTGAATTATAAAATGAAAAGTTGCCAACAAAAAATGGTAAATAAAGGTGAGAAACAAAACTAAAAAAAAACCAGTAACCGTCTTATATTTCAAATGACTTTTGTTTACTTTCATTCACGTTTGGCAAGCCTTGAAAATGGGGGCCTATTTTTGAGTTTTTGAGCATGTCGACTTATATATCCAATCTGTATATTTTTGAAGTGAATGAAGTTTTTAATCAAGCAAAAAAAAAGTAACTATACCATATTGGAAAAAATATTAGCGTGGATTTTATATATGTGGCATTTTTGATGCCTAACAAAAGAGTATTTTTTGTTATGAAATTTGAGAGTCTGTTGGCTTAGATGTTTGTGCTTTTAAAAAAAACATACGATTAAATCCATACATCCTGCATAACATTATAAGAATTTGTCAAACGCTTATTTTTATTTATAAATTTTTAATGCAAAGCAATCCTAGTCAAACTACAATTGTAATCTAAAGTCAATTTGTCCTTTTACAATACGAAAAATAACTCCAGAACAATTTTTGAACTTTTGAAGATTTTCAAACTTTCAGAAGGTGAGTAATATTTTATGGTGTCCGCTCAGTTACGAAATTTTTAAAGTTAATTAGAGAAGCTTCACTTATTGTTTGTAATTTGCCATAATGTAAAGTGATTCTGGGAATCATTCTTGATATATGACGTCGTAAGTATTTAAATTTTACTTGTGGTAGTAAAAAAATGAATTATGTAAAATTCTCTACTTCGGTTACTTGTCGGGTCTGTTATTTGTTTTTGTCCCGGTCTGTTACCTGTTAATCGTTTTTAAGAGGATACTTTAATGACTTATAAGATCCTTACAAGTCTAAATTTTAAATCAATGTTGATGCTAACTGTTAAAGCATGTGCAAGGCATATACAAGTATCAATTTCAATTAATAATTTTATTTTGAACTGATTTCAGATTCAAAAATGCTTCAAATATAAAATTCACCCATTAGTAGTGAAGTATTTTTATTTTATTTTTAGAAAATGTAATCAAACATGTGTATATGGATACGTGTTCAATAACCATCCTGCAAGAAACAGAATGCAGAAATGCAACAGAAAAAAGGGGAAATGGTCTCCTTCTAGATCATTCTCTGATTGTGTGCGTAAGTAACAGTTTGAATTCCAAATTGCAAATAATAGTTTGATCTTCTTTTTAGTTTCATCAAGTACTGAAAAGAAAGATGATACAGATACTAGAAGTGCTTTTCAATTTAGTGTTACAATAGAACTAGTTTAAAAGCAATATTGCTGTTCTGTGATTGATGCAGTTCAGAATTCCATAAAGTATTAAAAAAAAAACCTTATTAAGAGATACCCTGCATTGTTTTAAAAATGTCAGAAATTGGATGTCTGCCAATTATTCGAGTTTTAATTGTCGATTTAATTTTACGACCAATTGGACAGTGAAAAAATATCACTACAATATAGTTTAAGCAAAAGTGCTAGTATTAGTTTATTTGTCGTATTTTTCGTCAATTTCAGGGCTCTAGAGATCTGAGTTTTGGAAATCTAAAATAGGTTAAATATATTAAATTTGTAGAATTTTAAAATTGTACCAAAATTTCAAACAAGTGCAACATACTGAGCCCTAATATCTTAAAAACAGTATCATATAACTTACCAAAGATGATAAAAAAATATATGATCTCACGACTCAATACACAATTTGTATGTCAAGTCACCCCACAATAAAATTTTTTTGTTTTTTCTATCTAAAATAAAAACAAGGAGTAAAAGTAAAGAGTTAAAAAACATAGAGATGTCTAAGTCAGAGGCTGAACTAGATCAGTATTTCCTTTTCATTCAATCAATTTCCGTTTGCCAGATTCTTATTGGATGATTCATATTTCGATTCCAATATCGAAAGGCATTCTTATTCGGTAAATCTAACTGATTGATCATTGACGGATCTTTTACCATTTTTATTAAAATCCGTGTAAATATTAATTTTAATAATTTGTCTGAATGATTTTATTGAATTAATATCAATTGGATCAAAAATTATATTCAATTTTTACGAGTTTCTTTTGTTACTTATTGTAGCTGGATACAACTGCAACGTCGAGCTGAAGCCTGGTGGTAAAAAATATTGCAAATATAATTCTATGAAACATCGGCCATGGTGTAAGATAGCTTGTTCATCAAGTCAAAATGTTAAAAAGCAACAAAAGTATAAATGTTCACGAAACAGAAAGACCGGCAAACCAGAGTGGAAGCCAGCATTGCCATGGTGCGCAAAACCTGAAACAGGTAACCAAAGTTGGAATATTGCTATTATTCTGAGAGACTTTGTCTCATAATACTAGCTATTTTGTTTTGTTTATCTTATATGTTTGCGACCAAATCTGATGCCTGTAAATACTGGTATTTGCTGTAGAAATAGAAAATAAGTAGTAATGCTCAACTCAAATAGTCTAGTGGTGCAGATTCTAAATAATTAATAAAAAAAGTCCAAGACAGAGGCTTAACATGATCGAAGTTCTAGTATCATTCAATTAATTTCTGTTTGCACTATTCCTATAGGATGATTCGTATTCCTATCCCAATAGAAACATATTCCTATTGGTTGATTCTGTAATTGATTGAGCTTTGATGGATTTCCAGTGTAACAGGTAAGTGAAGTGATTTCAAGCTCAGACATCCCCATGGCTGAATTACACCTGCTGATGTCCGAGTCAACCTGGTAGTAATAAGGTTATTTAGAGTTACATGGAAAATAAAGTACACAATTATTTTTTGATTAAGAAATCAATGAACCTGGCAGAGATAACAGTTTTATTTTATAGTCTAAGAGACATCTTTACAAAATGAAAGACATTTTATTATTTTTATATTTTGTAAGCGCTTTCTTTGTTGCAACAAATTAAATTTTATGACACTGGTAATGAATGAACCATACAAGTATTTTATTTTTTTCACTAACTTCTTTTGAGTGTTTAGAATATGAAGAATTTCTATGTAAACTTTTAAAAATTTACTGAAGATTAAAACAATTATGGAACATTTTCACTTCTTGTTTTTTTCCCTCAGAAGAAAACATCAATACTTATTAACATATACCACATGTGTAAGAATAACACCAAGCAGTTTAACTTTCCCCGACATTATATTGTATGCGTCAAAATTCAGCGTAGAGTTCTAGAATTCTTTAATTTATGCATTGCAAGGTAATATTCACTGTGATTATAGTATTGAAATTAGATAACTCTACTATAGGAAAAATGGAAAAATAAACTTTTAGTTTAGTTTTATAGTTAAAATGAAAGAAAGGCCATCATGTATTGAGCCTTCACACACGATAATCCACGATAAACCACGGGAAAGATAAATACAAAACACGTTAAAAACAAGAAAAAATACAAAGTTACTAGTGAAAAAATGAAAAAGAAAATAATAGAAATCCGTCACTCAAATCCGCTATATCAGTAATATAATCAAATCTGTTGTATTTCATAAGATAGTAATTCTGGTGAGTTTGAAGTGAAAATTTCCTTTAGTTATTTATAGATGTATTGTTAAAAAAAGTTGTCGGCCTGGTTGGAAGCATGCTGAACTCGTGTTCGTGAGAACGGGAGTTCGAATCCAGCCTATCGAGTGACTCATGCACGTTAAATCTGTTGGGGTCACAAAGCCTGATTTAGGTGAAAATTATGATCTATAGATGGATTAAAGGTGCGTGAATGCGTCCTCCCTATAAAACTGGTTGGGACGTATGAGTGTGGCAAAATAGTATTCTTTGCCATAGATGGCTCCACTGAAAAACAAGAAGCACACCCTCTGACTTAAATAGTTCGATTTCAAGCAGACTTTTTGATGCTCGCAATTAGCATATGTAACAACAACAGAAACAATAACTAAAACAATTGGGATGTTTTTTAATGCCCATGTATTTATTTAAACAAACATTTGAATAGTTACATTTTGTGTCAAATTGAGTTCTAAATTTTTTTCCCCAATATAATCAATATGAAGTATAAAAATGAAAAAAAGCTGGGGAATTAAACAAACTGAGAACTGTAATGTGAGCCAAGCTAACTCAGATCGCGAAGTCATCTGAAATTAACTCCGTGAGCAAGTTTCAATGGTTGGTAGGTGGTTCTTAGCAGACACACAGAGCTCGCTATTGTTTTCATTAAACAACATTTTTTAATTCCGAGTCAAATTCCGAGTCAAGAAAATTGAAATCACAAACAAATTTATTAACTTGGTTTTATTTGACAATTAGAATATTAAAAACCTGTTGTGACACATATATCGGAGAATTCTTTTTGAAATTTTGTTTCGGTGAAAACCTTTTAGCTACTAGAGGTCGCTTATCAACAATAAATAAATAATATTTTTACCTTAAAGTTTAATAGATAGCTAAATATGTAACTGATAAGCATTTATACTTATGTTGCCAAACCTATGTTTCTAGGGACCTGAAGGAGAAGTTTATTCTTTAGTCTAGAAAATGGAAAAGCATACTAGAATTACGAAGAAAGGATTCAATCAAAAACTTTTTGTATAAACTTTTTTGTAACAATTATTAAAAAAATTATCAAGCAATAGCTTGTAATCGAATAATAAAAATCCATAAAATGCTTTTGTTGTTCTTTTTTGTTTACATTGGCAACTTCTAAATATTACGTAGAACAGTGAAGCAAATCTTTATCTCTAAACCCTTTTTATGGTATGATGTAACAGTATCACGCCTCTATCTCTAAAACCTCTTTATCGCATGATGTAACAGTATCACATCTTTGTCTCTAAACCCTCTTTACCGTATGATGTAACAGTATCACGCCTTTATCTCTAAACCCTCTTTATCGTATGATGTAATAGTATCACGTCTATATCTCTAAACCCTCTTTATCGTAAAATGTAACAATATCAGATCTCTGTAACTGTATCTGCCTCTAAATTCTCTTCATCGTATGATGCAAAAGTATCACGTATCTGTCTCTAAAGCATATATGTTGCATGAAGAAACGCGTCTTGTTTTCTAAATCATACATGTAGGAAATCTTTGTCGAATATCTTTAAATGAATATTGTTAATAAACTAATATTATAAATTGATATGTTAAAACTAACGTATTTTAATTGATAATTTCTAAAATTGAATGATTTTGTAGAATGAGATGCCTTTATAAATAGTGGTGTAAATCTTTTAACCCCCAAGCCGTTAGATTAATCAATTTTCAAAAGGTTTCAGAAAATTTAAGGAATTGTTTCATCAAGTTTGTTAAATGAATATAATCCAATCAAATTTATATTTATGCATTAAATTAAAGCAAAACTTAAGCAACTGGTCCTTCCTCAGTACTGTAAGAAATTTACATTGCCCCCGTGAGGGAAAATATCGCTAATCGAAGCCATGCACTCTGTATGTTGTCCACTATCAAGTTAAAACTATAGTCAGTCTATGGAAAGAACTCCTCTAGCCTTTTGTCCGTAGCAAAGGCATGACTATGGTTAGGAGGTTTATCGATTTCAAGTAGGGGTAACAGGTCAATACTGCCCCCCTCTTTGAAATGCTCTACCTATTGTTTCCATAGCAGCAGACGGCTTTAGACTTTAAGGTGAGGGGAGTTCTTTCTTTAGATAAAATATATGATTATTAAAAATAATTCAACTGAAAATTGGCTCCATGATTTCAAATAAATCAAGCTGAATAATAGTTTTCAAATATATTAATTTGCGTTTAAATGTTCTGTTACAGATAAGCATTTTAACAGAGCATTTCCAATAAGCTTTAAATTGAGCTTACTTTTATTTTTGCTTTAGATATACTTTTTTGAATTCTAATGAAAATCTACGTAATATGTTGTCAAGGTTGTTCACAGTAACCATGCCCTGTATGGTGTTGACAAAAACAACAATTTTTCTAAAAAAATTATTATGGAAAGACTTAACAACTTTGTAACTTCGCAAAAACTAAGCAAGAAAACCAAAATGTAGTTAAACGTCTACATTACAGTTAAAAAATACTTCATGAACTAAAAATTATATTAAATATGCTTTTTTTGTTGACAAATTTGTTACAAAAATCTATAGCGTCATCCATCTCTCCTAGTTGAAAAAAAAGCAAACAAACTTAAGAATACAGAATATGCGATGCCAAAGCAGTAATAAATGAGAAGCAATTTTACTTGTTAACAATATATAGCGATAAATTTAATCGTATAACAGTTTACATTAGAAATAATTTTTTATCTCTCTTCATATTTTTTTCATATTTTTTAATTCTCTTTTACATTTTTTAAAATTTTTGATTTAAATGTTAAGTTTTATATTTGGCATCATCTAACCTGTCTCTTATTTCTTATTTGTTAATTTTTTGTTACTTTAGACATTACGTCAAACACGAGTTTATAAAATGAATATTGCGAGAGAGATTAGTTTTTCTGCAACAAAAGGATAAATTATTATTATTTATGGAAAAAAATGAGGAGTATATTTTTAAGGAACAAATAAGAATTTAGATAAAAACTCTAGTTTAAGTTATAATTCAAAATGATTCCATCTGCACGCCAAGTTTCAGCTCTGTAGTTGCATTTCAGCGGATATTAGATCGACAAACATTGATTTTTTTTACTACAAGTTTAACAATAATAATATTTGAACTTAATCGTGCATTTTTTATTCCATCAAACTTCTTGTACTTTTTTAACACAACATCGTAATTTCACTCTTCAAAATCTAATATATTTTGAGCAGCAAAGTAAAGTGTAACGTAAAGAAAAAATAATTGAAAAAAAATTCAGAAAAAACTACTCAGAATCGCAATAACTTTCGAACAAACTCGAATTTCGAAAGAAAAAAAAATCTGTTTTAAGTTAAACAAAGATGGACCTTTTACTATGTTAAATTTTAACCTTGTAGTTGAAATCCTGTGATCTGTAGAACGCTCTTCATGATAATTATTCCAAGAAGTACAATCAAACTAACTATCGAATGTTCCTTTTTTTAAAATTCCTGTACATTTTTCGATACACCGTAGTAATTTCAAGTTCCTAAGTTTTGTATTTTTTGAGTAGTAAAATAAAATACAACGTTAAAGAGAAACGTATAACAGAGACGGAGATGGTCCTTATGGTTTTGTAATATAGAGAGATATTTGAAAATAAATGTAGTATGTTTTAAAAAATAAGTGATTTCACAATCGTAATTTAATATTTTCGCTTACCAAACAGGCCGATGAATTAATTTTAACTTAGCATGCACCATATCGTGCATGAAAGGTAACAGTAATGATAATGATAATGTGATAATATCGAGTCACGTTGTAGCTTAGGGGATAGAACACTCGCCTATCAATGAGGCGACTCGGGTTCGAATCCCAGCGATGACTGGTTGATACGAATTTTTCACCTGGCTCGCACTGACCACAGTGCTGACGTAAAATATCCTCATTGAAAGTCGTCGTTGAACGGTCGACTGAAAAATTGGGTCGGCTGTTCAACGATGGTTATGAAAATAAAAAAATAAAATCATGTTATCTTAAACCGTGTGATTATTAGTTGTACCTTTAAAAAGTGTTGCTATAAAACAAAATAATTTAATATTAGCAGTAAGTGAAATAAAAAAACGTTTTGTTCTGAAAAGCGAATTTAATGGATAAATGGAACTAATTCGTTGAAGGTAAACATTAAATACGCAAATATTATTAATAACACCAACGAAAATTAATTTTGGTAATAGTAACCAAGTGACATATAATATTAAAAGGCAAAATTAATGGAGAATTGGTATTAATTTGTTCATGAGAGCGTTAAAAATTGGCAAACTATTATTGACGTAAATCATGCTTAAATAATTTTATTAGGTATTACTTGAAATAAAAATAATCTATGAACTAAAAAGAAAAAATAATGGGGAAAAATGTATTTATTCTTTATGAGAAACAATGTATTTGTTCCTTGAAAATGTATTCATTCTTTATGAGAAGCAATGTATTTGTTCTTTGAAAATGTATTAATTCTTTATGAGAAGCAATGTATTTGTTCTTTGAAAATGTATTCATTCTTTATGAGAAGCAATAAAAGGTCACTATACTGTTACTGGCATCAATGATGCTTAATTTTAGTAATAGGCAAGGGCATCATTGTAATTGTCAAAATAATACATGGTAGTTGGAATTGGTACCAAGTATTATTACATAGCTACAGAGTATCTGAAAAAATTTGACGCCAATTGCAACTGAACTAATAATGTATTTTTTATGACAATAAAAAGTCACTATACTGTTACTGGCAGCAATGATGCTTAAGCTTCTTTTATACGATATATGTACAGTATTTGCGCAAATGAGGCATTTAACTTTTCAAATGGCTTTAATGTTTGGATGAATTATCGAATTATTGTACGGCAATACATTGTTATAATTAGACTATTGGTAAGGAAAATGAAGTCAAAAAGAGGTATACTTTGTTATTGCTTTTTAGCAATTCATTCGCCGTGGGTGTGGTTTTTGTCAAGTACATCACTAAACGGTGCAGTATAATTCAGGCACCTCATTAGATGATATTAACACAAATACATATATTATGAAAAATTGAATAAATATAGTTAAATAAAGACCAAATGTAATTTATCACATGATATTTATCATCTATCATTTACAGAATTTGATACAAATATTGTATGTCAAATGTTGTTAGGATTATATTTCATAACTGGCATTGAAGACCCGAGCCAATTCTGAGTTTTCGACTATCAATGTCTCTAACCTTCGAATTTTATACCCAACCCAGAAGACCCCTATATCAAGCATTGGCAGAAACTAGCCTTCATGAAGGACTTTTTGTTTTAACTAATCCGCATTTACGTTACACGGAGAGAAAAAAACCACAAAAAATATCTTGATTAGCCAGAGGGTAAAGGAATTCTAACCTATGACCCGTCTAGCATAGAATTGGAAGTGCAGCATTGTGCATAATGTCCACATACATCTCAGAGTTCATGCTATGCGACTTCTCCTGCCCGAAGTCTGTTCGCGCAGGAGAAGTCGGTTCGTAGTCAATTCGTAATTTGTAGTAGAAGTTAGTTCGAAGTCAGTTCGTAGTAGTTACCCGAACTGGATTCAAGCGACACTGGCAAGGGGTCAACTCAAAATAACGCTCTTTTCGCTTTTTTCGTACGCTTTTCTTCACGCTTTTTTCGATTTTGTGGTTGTTTATATAATTTTTATGGGAATTGGAACAAAAATTATTAAATAAAAAAGAACTAAATAGCTGTTAGCATATTTGTCGTTAGTCAATTAACATTTCATACTCCTTGAAAATCTATTTGGCTTTTCACAATTCATTAAGCTACTTTGAAGAGCCTTTAGCATTTAGAAATTGCCTGAGATTTTTTAAGGGGAGGCGATAGAGCAAATATCATTAATGCTAAAACTGACTTTTTTCGATGCACCTTTTTAAGAAACTACTTGTGACATCACTTTGAAATAATTTGAGGATATTTGAGATTACACACTATGTGGCAAAAAGTATCGGTTGTTATGGTGGAAACATAATGGTGCGGAGGTGTTTTTCGCGGTTTGGCCTGGATCCGTCAGTTTCTATGGTTGGAAACATGAACTCTGAGGTATGTGGACATTATGCACAATGCTGCACTTTCAATTCTATGGCAATACTTCGGGAGAGATCTATTTCTCTTCCAGCAGCATAACTACTTCAGCTTCATTCACACATCGAAGCTTGCACAGATATGATTTGACGAAATGGATGTTCAAAAACTGAACTGATTTTCTCAGAGTCGCGATCTAAATCCTATAGAACACCTTGGGACAAATTAGAGGGCACATTACGTAGGCAGCCAAATCACTGCAAGCACTCACTTCAGCTGTGATGGAAGTCAAATCCTATGGCCACCTACCAAAAACTGGTGGAAAGTCTTGGCAGAAGTTTGCAGGCTGTTATCGATGTAAAAGGGGGACCAACATTATATTAATATGTGCTTCGGGACGCTCTAAGTCCATACCACTGGGTGTCGGGATACTTTTGGCCAGATAGTGCATACCACTGGGTGCCCGGATACTTTTGGCCAGACAGTGTATACCACTGGGTGTCGGGATACTTTTGGCCATATAGCGTATACCACTGGGTGTCGGGATGATACTTTTGGCCAGATAGTGTATACCACTGGGTGCCCGGATACTTTTAGCCTGATACGGTATACCACTGGGTGTCCGGATACTTTGGGCCAGATAGTGCATCAGTTGTATGATGTGATAATGTTTTAGTGTTAGCAGGAATACTTTTTGAGTTATGAATCATTTCTGATGAAATTTTCTAAAAAAATTAAAGGTTGTCAGTCACAATTTTGAAAATAATTCTGTCAAAAATATGTATTGACAGTTCATGTAAAACATTTATATACAGTGTAATATGTATAACAGTGTAACATGTAATTATGTAATAATATAAGCAGTGTAAACATGTATATGTAAATACTCAGTGAAAAAAAAACTGAAGCTATATCTTGTTTATTATGTCTTGCTTATGTTATGTTATATGTTGAGAAAAGGTACATCGAAAAAGGTCAATTATAGCATTATTGGTACAGGCCCTACCGATTCCCCTTAAACTTATTATAATCAGCTTCTATGCTTCTAGATAAAATGAAATGAGCGAGAAGAATTGCTTGATTCGATTGAATTAGCTTATGCTTATTACAATGAGCCTTTAAAGCTGTCACTTACCATAAGCCTTCACGACTTTGGGCTTATTGCAATTTTCCTGATATAAATAAAGCTAGATTTTTTTAATTGGCCTAAAGGTATGCAAAAGTCTAAAATATGGGAGACTCATTAGAAAATTCTAAAGATTTTTATATTTAGAGACTATTTGCAAGAGTCGGGGACCTGAGTCGTTATTTAAGGGGCCTGAAATACTAATCTTAAAATTAATTTTTTGCAAAAATGATTTTACTGTCAACTAGCTGCTTTAAATGGAACGAATTCAATCATTGCGTTTGAAAATGCACGCAGTTAACAAATTCTGATTTTTACATGAATTTTTTTTTTGGAAAAAATATTTGCAACAATGTTTTACGAAAGCAAAATTTTGTTTAGCTGTAGGAAAATAAACTGTTTCAATTTCATTTATAGTTTTTGAAGTTCAAAAGTTATAAATCAAAAGTTTACTAAAAATTAGAAAATTAAATGGTGAAAAAAATAATTAAAAAGTCTCCCATGTCAATATTTTAAAGTTTGCAATTTTTTATTTTTTAAAAAAATATTTTATAATATTTCCATTGGCCGGGATAGCCTGGATGGTAGGATGTCAGGCTCATGTTCGTGACAACTTTAATTAAAATCCCACCACCCGAAGAATCCCCTTGTGTTAAATGGAGACTGGTGCACGTTAAATCTATTGAGGTAACAAAGTCCTCCAAGTTCTCATAACAAATCAATACCTCTAGGGGTACTGAATTGAAGATTGATTGTTCTCTGGTTCAGGTCGAAATTACAATCTGTGAATGAATGGGATTTACCGGCATCTGGCTTACACCACAGTGCTGACTTAAAATATCCTTAGTTGTAGACAGATCATGGGTTAGAGTACCCTTGCCGCCACTCTCACCTTGGGAGGTTTTTGTGGTTTTCCTCACCATGTAACGCAAATACGGGTTAGTTCCATCAAAAAGTCCTCCACGAAAGAAAATGTCTCCCTATACATGATTCAGGAGTTCCCTTCTCTTCTAGATTGGGTTCAAAATTACAAGGCTACGGAATTGAACATTAGTAGTCGTAAACCCAAAAAATTGGCTCGGCTGTTTAACGACGGTTATAAGATAAAATTCTTATTTTTTATACTGCTACCCCAGTATTTAAGAAATTAACTTTTTTTCGTCCCGGAGTGGACTGATTATAAAGACATGGTTCCTAGTAGAACACCGAAGTCAAGCATCACTGGCTGCTGTCAGTAAGTGGGTGGTTGACCACCTTGATCAGCCTGCATAGGGACCGAGGGTGCGCGGTAATGGTTCTCGGTAAACTGTTCTACCGTAAAGTGCTCGACTTCACGCGCAGGCCAGTGGACTACCAAAATAAGGGAGCCATCCGCTCTGCAGAGGATAGAAATTGTGATGGCATGCCTTCAGATCATCCTCAGGAATGTTTCCCAGACCGTCGCCAATAGCCCATTGTGCAGCTCTAGTGTGATGTTCAAAAAGTTTTTGAAAAAAATCGAATTTCGAAAAATAAGCAATTTACTCAACAAAACTTTTCAACCTAAATAATATCTTGCTAATTTTTTTAAAATGGAGGGGGAATAGTAAAAATGGAATCCATCCAACACCCATCGAATCCCTTTCAGGGATTCGAACCCGATTCACCTCATCGGAAAGCGAACGCTCTATCCCATGAGCCATCTAGGCAAAAAATAAATAATAATAATAGTAATAATTACACATTTCAAGCTGATCGAAACAGGTACATGTTTATCAATAATCTTAGTCAGCAGTTGTATTTGGGGTAAGTAATAACAAGTCCACCCCTCTTTAAAATAGGACATTCGGAAATTTGAAAAGACCTGCAGCTGTGATAGGCCTCAGGAGATGGGGCGCAGGTTCGTATCAAGACTCTGCCAGAGAAACCTTGTATGTGGTAAAAGCAAATCTACTTTTCTGGGGATAAAATGCATACATTTGGTGAAATTCAAAAATGTGTTTTTAAAAAGTTTAGGGATGCAAATCGCAAGCTCTTAAGCGTTTCAGAAAACTATGTGCATCCAGAGTGTTTGCCCGATGTAGCTGGTGCAAAGTATGCTTATGTTTCATGCACTTCCTTTATGAGCCTCATATTTCCGATACTTTTAAAAATGTAAACATTTAAATCGACCTTCATCTATTTCATTATCTTTTACTGAATATTTGGTACAGATAAAATGCGTGTTCTATTTTTCCAAATGATATGATGGTTATGAAGGTTAATTTTTCAGATACTTCATATCAAAATTCAGTAAAAAGTTGTTCAAACTTATAGCAATTTTTTTTTAACAGAAATTAAAAATCACCAGGAATGGATAACTGAATGAGTTTGATAATCCTAACCCAATCTTCATTACTATTTTAATCCTCTCTTATTACAATTTAGCAGTCAATATTTCGGATACAGGGATCTATTATTTTTCTTCCAACACTTTAGATTTTATTTTATAACAGTCGTTGATCAGCCGACCCAATATTTGGGTTTACGACTACCCATGTTCCATTTCGTAGCCTTGTAATTTTGAACCCAATCCAGAAAACAATGGCACTCCTGAATCAAGTAGTAGGAGAAACAGCCGACCCAATATTTGGGTTTACGACTACTCATGTTCCATTCCGTAGCCTTGCAATTTTGAACCCAATCCAGAAAACAATGGTACTCCTGAATCAAGTATTAGGAGAAATTTACCTTCGTGGTGGTCTTTTTGATGGAATTATCTCACATTTGCGTCACATGGGGAAGAAAACAGCGAAAACCTCCCACCGATAGCTTGACGGCAAGGGCACTCTAACCAAGGATCTGCCACCACTGTGGTAGGTGCAAGCCGGATGCAGAGTTCGTATCGACCAGCTATTGCTGGGATTCGAACCCTGTTCACCACATTAGGCGAATGCTCTGTCCCCTGAGACATCACAGCTTTTTGTAAAAATTTTTTTGAATTCTATAAATTCAGCTAGGAAACTTTTTTGTGAGGATATTTTATGTTAGTACTGTAGTCAGTGTAAGCCCGATGCAGATTTCGTATCGACCAGTCAAATCTTTAATTAAAATCAGGGTCACCTCATAGGGAGGGGGCTCTTTTCGACCAACTGAATTTGACCTTCAATATGTGTCAGTTTTCGTTTCTAAAAAAATATAAAGGCCATTTCATCATTTACGAATGTCGTATTAGCGGACTTTAAAAAATCTAATTTTTGATAAAATCAATTTTGGCGTCATTTAAGTAATTTTTATTGGTTAAAAAAGTACAAATTAACCATTACGAATGAAACTGAATGTGTTTTGTCATTAGCATACAGTCTTAAAGTTTTAAACTTTTAAAAGTTAATAAATTATAGAGGAATTTTAAATGGAATTGTTATATTTTCGCAAAAATTAGTGGAACTACTAATTTATGCATTTAAAGCTGCAATTATGACATTTGTATATGGTTTAATTGCTCATAAGAATATCATTAGAAACGATATAAAATAGGATTTTAAAAATGCATGTTAAGAGCAGGGAAAATGGGACACCTTGTATATTCCATTTCTAATCAATGAAAGTTAATTTTGTAGCATTGTTTCACCGAAACAATAGAAGTAGTAAGACAATTGATTGAATTTATAAATTACAAATCATGTTTTAGTAACAGTGTGCATTGTTTAAATGCATTTCAACAATGACTAAAATTCATCCTAACAATAACTAAGATTTTATTTCAACAATATAACTAAAATCCATTTTGAAATTCATTTGATGTTCAACTTTTGGGACTGTCGGTTGCATTTGAATTCCGAAAACTGAAAATTTTGCAGCTTAAATGATGCAAGTGCTGTAGCTGTAGCGATTATGAAGTAGTTAAAGCTGATTCAAAACTGTAAGTAAAATAATTTAAAATCCAGAAATCCAAAGGAAAAAAAATTCTCCCGATATAGCCTTTAATCTAATAATCCAGTTTTCATGCACCAAGTTGTCCACCAATCAATATATTAAATGTTTTTAAGGTTAACATGCGACTATTTGAGAAATATAGATAGTTATCGGTTATAGAGAATCATGAAAAAACAATTCCAGATTCTGGTCAAGAAGTCGCTGGCAACCAATAAATAAATTTTTCGAAAACGCCATATTTCCTGATAATTATTCATATCAAATGTGAAGTATTTTGATCAGCATCGATAACTTTGCACATAAACATAACGATACACATATACATATATATAATTATTAAATATAATATTGCTTTGAATGTAGATGTTTGAGTTCATTTAACGAAAGTATTGACCCACACAAAAAAGTAATATACGCTGTTTTAAAGGAAAAACGTTGCCTTTTATTGCTAAATATCGATAATTTTGATAATGATAATTATATATATGTATATTTGATTTCTGTATTAAATCTTGCCACTTATCCATTATCAGTAATAATGTTCTTGTTGGCGACAATCGGAAAAGCTGTAAGGGAAGGTTTTCAGTCTTCCTACTACGTACGATTTTGGATAAATAAAAATGAAGTAAATTGGAGACATCACAATATTTTATTAAATACAGTTATTTACAAGTTAATATAAAATATATACTTCCATTAATACGTTTACATCCCAATGTCTGGAACGCCATGATAGTAATTATTATTGAGATGACTTAGCAACGCGCTGTTTTTATTTCTTATAAAACTAAATTTAAATGCGTGTTATTTTATTGCTCTTGCAAACCACAAAGCAACCGCCAGTATACAGCCCTTATAACTAATAAGTAGGTACTGAAAAAGGCTAATATATCTGCTTGCACATTATTATTATATTATGATATTATTATATTGTTTTGGCAATTGATCCGTTTTAAGCAATAGTTTAATCATGTCCCATTCCTGTTTTCCAAAAATTTATTTAGTCTTAGAGATTTATTCATTACGACTGATTTGATAATTAATTGACTAAATCAGAGTGTAGTGCTAAGCGGCATTAATTTAATAAGAGAGTACCCATTTCGGGTTTCACATACTTTATTATGAATTAAGTCATATCAATATCTTGTAAAATAGTAGTTTTTTTTCACCATTTTCTTTAGCTTAAATAATATAATAGGTGCAGGAAATCTGTTTTTAAATGCAAGACAAGAAACAATAATGTCAATATTCTTACTTAGTTCAGGGCACTGAGGACGTAAATTGTATCCACATTCTACTTTCAAAATTTTCTCTCATTATGCTATTTTTAAAACATTATTTTGGCGATAAGTTTGTTAAAATCTTTATTAAATGAGCCGTTGAATGAAACTTCCCATAATCGCCAAGTTTTTCATATAATTTTGACTGTCATATCTTTCCAAACTATACGTTTCACTTGTTCATAAAGTTGTTCATAAAATTTTTAAAATCGCCAAAGGTTATTTTTTTAGTTTTAAAATCCATTCGTTAAAATAATAATTAAATTCCTGAGCAAAAGTTTCCATGATTCGAAGGAGATTTTACAGGTAGCTCAAAATTTTAAGTTCCTCTGTCTTAAGTTAACGTATAATATCAGTTAGGAATCAGCTATTTTACTAAGTCGTAATTACTGGCATCTTTAGATGATTCTCTGGTCAATATATTTAAAATGACCTATGGTACTAAGCTTTAGAATCTAACCACACATTCATCTACAACAAGTGCCATTTCCTCTCGACGTTCAAAGTTAGTAACGTACAATGACGTTTCGTCTTTATCCTTTCGAAAAATTCGAAATTATTTGTAAAGTTTGTTTTCTGTGATTTGCTTCAGGTGATATCAGTCCCAGAAATCATGCAACCTTACTGCTATCTTGTGTTGGAATTTTCTTTTTATTGCCACCAAAATGTTTCCACTAAAAACCTTTTTTCAATAAAGCAAAAATATTGCAGTTTCAAACATTCATCCTAAGAGCATTAAAAAAGGTTTTTACAGCTTTCGTAAGAAGTATTGTCGTTTAGGTAAAATGGTGATTTAGGTCCTTGAAGATGTTTTAGCTGAAGTCAAACCAGCGATAGGATCAAATTGCATTGTCCATTAAAATTTCATGACAAGGTGGCTTACGCGTAAACCACACAAAAAAAAACCTTTTCAGGTTTACATTAAAAGGTTTTTGCTGAGCAAAAATAAACTTTATTTTCCTATCTGGGAGTCTGTCTTGATGGTGATGAATTTGAGTTTTTACTTCCAATTCCAGGCTATGTATTTGTAATTCCTGTTATCACTCAAGTTTTTACCACAGATTCTGCCGTTTGAATTCTTTTTTAATGCTAAGAAAATGAAGGAAAGGAAAAAAATATCATTTATCGTGCAGATTAAACCTCGAACATCATAATCTTGGAATCTCACTAATCCCAGAAACCTTACTCCTTTGTGTCGAACTTTTCTTTTCATTGTGACGAAAATGTTTGCACTAAAAACCTTTTTTTAATGAGGCAAAAATATTGCACTTTCGAACCTTTCATCCAAAAAGGATTAAAAATTATTTTTATAAAGTATTTTCACTTAGGTAAAATGGTCACTTAAGTTCTTGAAGATGTTTTAGCTGAAGTCAAACCAGCGATAAGATCAAATTGCATTGTCCATTAAAATTTCATGACAAGGTGAATTTTAGCTGAGCATACAAGACTTTGCGAAAAAGAAACCTTATAATGGCCTAAATTTAAGATTATTTTCACCTTGAAACTAGTTTCATTAAAGGGTATTTTTTCACGCTTGAAAACCTTAAGTCAACCTCGATTTAAGGTTTTTATATAGAAGGTTGTTTTCCAAGCTTTTGGTTTAGGGAAATGTGCGTAAAATAGAGAAGATTGTCACAGATCTCGTTCTAAGGTTAGAAGGTTTACACGTAAACCGCATAACTAACCTTTTTAGGTTTACATTAAAATGTTTTTGCAGAGTGAAAATAAACCTTATTTTGCTATCTGGGATCTATACCTATTATCCCAATTAATAGAGCATCAATAACATGAATAAAAGTTTGGAAAAATGTTTACATTTCCTAGGAATGATTAAGTACCAAATTCTTTTATCATAGTTCTTGAATTGTCATATCGGATTTGAAGTTATCAATGTTCAGTTACGCTGCCTTATAATTTTAAACCTAACTTAGAGGAAAAAGGAGCGGGACAAACTTACTTTCATGAAGGATTTTCGGTCTGAAGTGTTTAACTTTTTATATTGTTTTTGAAAACATATGTGTAGTTTGATGTAAAAATCAATCGCAAATGATTGTTTAAGTCCTAAACCGCAGTGCTATTTTCTTAACTTGCAATAGAGTATATATAGTCAGTCAATATAGGAAACGTAAGAATTCCATTGAGTACTTAGACTACTTGGAATACTGAGATTGAAATAGGAGAACTGTTATATACTTCACCAAAATTTCTACTGGATGTTTAGCATTTATAGGCAAAAATTGAAGTAAGAGAATTATTATATACTTTACCAAGATTGAAACAGAAGAATTGAACTGGCAAAGATTGCAGTAGGAGAATCAGTTATACTTCACCAAGATTCCTACTGAATGCTTAGCGTGTTTAGGCAACTACTGAAGTCGGAGAATTATTATATACTTTACCAAGATTGAAATAGGAGAATTGAATTGGCAAAGATTGAAGTAGGAGAATCAGTTATTCTTCACCAAGATTTCTACTGAATGCCTAGCAATTTTGAGTAAAGATTGAAATATAAGAGTTATTATATACTTTACAAAGATTAAAAATTAGAGAATTAAATAAGAGAATCGAAATGGTAAAGATTGAAATAGGATTATTACCTCATGTACTTCATTA